>NC_133664.1:129431741-129731741 GCF_037893015.1 Macrotis lagotis
AATTTATGGAAGGAAACTCACAATAATCTCAGGAGGATGAGGAGGTTATTATCAGCACTGTTAGAGGAAGTACCTGCAATCATGATGTTCTTGTTTCATTGAAGTACTGGAATTTAAATCAAATTCCTTCTAATCCCTGGATTAGAATTTGTGTCCAGGGGTGGCTAGGTGTTGCAGTGGATAGAACAGTGACCCTGGAATCAGGAGGACCTGAATTCAAAGCCAGGCTCAAACACTTAATAATTACCTAGCTGTGTGGCCTTGGGCAAGCCACTTAACCCCATTGCCTTGCAAAAATCTAAAATTAAAAAAAAAAGAATTTGTGTCCATATCTGATTTTTTTCCCATTTTTTTTTGAAAATAGCTACCAACTGGCCAAACAGAGCATAAGTGATGTGAGATATCTACACATTGCTCCATTCATTTCATTTCCTGCAGTAGGAGTAGTGGAATGGCCCCATGGATTAGAGGTCTTATGCTTTTGTCATGTTCAGAGATACAGTGGCAATGCAAATCAAGGCATGGAAGGTCAAAAAGGGACAGGGGCACTTGGAAATGGAGGCAGCAAAATATAGAACATTAAACTTAGTTTTTTAGCTCTGAAAAAAAAGTCAAAAATGGATGGTAATTGAAAGAGCCCACAATATAAAGTTCAGGAAAGAAGAGAAAAATTGAAGATTCTAATCATTTCCTTTTCCTCAGCTCTCTAGGAAAAAGATTCCTTAACCACTGTCTCATAATTTTCTGGTCAGAAAACTGTGTTTTAAAAATCCAAATCCTTCTTGCTTCTGGTTGAGATCAGTATCTTTTGTGTTTTATTTGGGAAAAGAGAATAGATTCTTATACTCATTCAGCATTCTTTCTTAGATTTGAATGTTATAAAGTACTATTTCAGCCTGCCCCAATTCCTTTAAAAATATTTTTAGCAAAAGGAAGATAACAAATGGAAAAAGTATACACTTTCATTTAAAAACATCATCACCATCTTTCCCATAATTAATCAAACAGGAAGCATTTATTAGTCATATCCTGTGTTAAGTGCTTGCTGGGTATTAGCACAAATGAAACAATCCCTATTCTCAAGAATTTATAGCTGACAGCATCTGCATGTAAAAATGTAGTACCCCTTCTGTGACTACTTTCCCTAGGGCCTATTTATATTTGTTTTGTTTTTAATTGGGTTTTATTTTTAAATATGGAATTAAATACCAAAGAAAAGAGAGCTCTTCCATATATAAACAGAACACAAAGATTGCTTATGAAACCACTAATCTCCATTTCATGCTTTGTATTCTGAAATTTCTATTTTACTTTCAAAATGTTATCTTTTCTTTTTTTAAAATTTCTCCAATTATATATAAAGACAATTTTCGGCATTTATTTTTGTAAAATTTTCTCCCTTTCACTATTCTGTCCTCCCACCCTAGATAGCAAGTAATCTGCTGCAGGCTATACATGTACAATAGACTTACACCTATTTCCATATTAATCACCCTGTGAAAGAAAAATCAGAACAAAAAAGGAAAAAACCACAAAAAATGAAAGAAACAAAAACAAAAATTAATTTTAAAAGGTGAAAAATTAGGTCTTACAGAATTGTCTTTGATTACTGTATTGCTGAGAAGAGTTGTCTATCATAGTCAATCTTTACACATTGTTGCTGTTGAAGTGTACAGTGTTCTTGTGTTACTCAGCATCAGATTATTTAAGTCTTTCCAGGTTTTTCTGAAATCTGCCTGCTCACCATTTCTTATAGAGCAATAATATTCTATTATATACATATGCTACAACTTGTTTAGTCATTCTCCACTTGATGAGTATCACCTCAATTTCCAATTCTTTGCCACCACAAAAAGAGTTGCTATGAATATTCTTATACATGGGCTTCTTTTTCACTTTTTGTGATCTTTTTGGAATACAAACCTGTAATGGTATTATTGCTAGCTTATTGGGGGTGTATATATAGTTTTATTTGCCCTTTGGACATAATTTCAAATTGCTCCTCGTAATCATTGAATCAGTTCACAACTCTACCAACAGTAAATTAGTGCCCCAGTTTACCTACATCCTCTCCAACATTGATCATTTCCCTTTTCTGTTATATTGGCCATCCTGATGGGTGTGAGTTGATACCTCAGAGATGTTTTGATTTGCATTTCTAAAATTAATAGTAATTGAGAACATTCCTGTTTTCTATGCTGTAGATAGTTTTAAATTCTTCCTCTGAAACTGCCTGTTCATATCCTTTAATAAACATTTATTGATTGGGGAATAACTTATATTCTTATAAATGTTACTTAGTTCTCTAGATATTTTAGAAATGAGGCTTTTATCAGAAACACTAGCTATAAAATTCATTTCTTAACTGCTGCTTTCCTTCTAATCTTGGTTGTATAGATTTTGTGCAAAACTTTTCAATTTAACGTAATAAAAATTATCCATTTTGCATTTCATAATGCTCTCTATCTGACTTCTTTGGTCATGAATCAAAAAAATTTAAAAATCAAATAGATGAATTTGTATTTCATTCTAGAGACAGTAAGGAATGACTGGAATTGATTGGGTGAGGAATGATATCTTAAGCTATATATTTTATTCCTACATGATATCTAAATGTACTTTTGGAATAAAAAAGTCATAATTCATAGCAATAACAAAATAATAAAGTACAAGTATATTCAAAGGAAGGATAGGTAGTAGCTTACTTCAGTTGCACATCAAGGTTAAAGTCAACGTAGCAGAGGATTTAACCAATTTGATTCTCATCACTTACTAGTGCTGTGATTTTGATTAAGTGACTTAATTCCTCTGTACATCCTTTGTTTGGAAAAAAAAAGGTGGTAGTATTTATCTTGCCTACTTTATGTGTATTTGTTAGGAAAACTCTTTTCTTCTTTTTCAAGGCAGTGGGGTTAAGTGGCCTACCCAAGGCCACACAGCTAGGTAATTATTAAGTGTCTGAGGTCGCATTTGAACTCAGGTACTCCTGACTCCAGGGCCAGTGCTCTTATCCACTGCACCACCTAGCTGCCCCTGAAAGCTCTTTTTTTTTACAAGAAAGAAAAATACACACACACATACACATACACACACACACACACACACACACACACACACACACAATTTGCCTACTATCTATGGACACTTAGTTCTAATGGTGTTTGGTTCATTTTTGAAGATTGTAATTTATGAGCTATTCCCTATTTTTTCCTGGGTCTTATGGTCTATAGAAGCACATCTATTTTTTTCACACTGTAGACTTAAAAGCTTTGTGAAAATTTTGAGTATCTAAGTGATGAAGATGTTTTCTAGTAGAATGATAACCCCTAACAACTAAAGGCTGTGCTATATTTGTGTTTGAAGAATCCTAATAGCATTCCCTTTTTTTGTACCTTGGCCACATTTGCATTTCTAAGTTTAGATATAAGAGAAGTCTAAAGTGCTGCCGAATTTATGGATGATAGGCATTTAAAAATAATAGGCATCAATTAAAGCTTCTCTGAGGTACCACCTCACACTTCTCAGATTGGCCAATATGACAAGAAAGGATAATAATCATTGTTGGAAGGGTTGTGGGAAATCTGGGACACTATTACACTGTTGGTGGAGCTGTGAACTCATCCAACCTTTCTGGGAAGAAATTTGGAACTATACACAAAGGGCAACAAAAATGAGCATACACTTTGACCCAGCAATACCACTACTGGGTCTGTACCCTGAAGAAATGATGAAAAAGGGTAAAAACATCACTTGGACAAAGATATTTATAGCAGTCCTGTTTGTGGTGGCAAAGAATTGGAAATCAAGTAAATGTCCTTCATTTGGGGAATGGCTTAGCAAATTGTGGTATATATATATATATATATATATATATATATATATATACATATATATATATGTCATGGAACAATTTGTATGTATGTTATGGAACAGTATTGTTCTATTAGAAACCAGGAGGGACAGGATTTCAGGGAAGCCTGGAGGGATTTGCATGAATTGATGCTGAGTGAGATGAGCAGAACCAGAAAAACACTGTACACCCTAACAGCAACATAGGAGTGATGTTCAACCCTGAAGGACTCGCTCATTCCATCAGTGTAACAATCAGGAACAATTTTGGGCTGTCTGCAAAGGAGAGTGCCATCTGTATCCAGATAAAGAGCCGTGGAGGTTGAAAAAAGTTCAAGGACTATTCCCTTTAATTTAGGGGAAAAAAACAGATATCTTATTGTCTGATTATGGTATCTCTTAGACTTTTTGTCTTTTCCTTAAGGATATGATTTCTCTCTCATCACACTCAATTTGGATCAATATACAACATGGAAACAAAGTAAAGGCTGACAAATTGCTTTCTGTGGGGAGGTGGGGGAAGGGAGGTAAGATGAGGGAAATTTAAAAACTCAAAAAATATCTTTAATAAAAAAATAAAAAATAACATGCATCCTTGAAGATAACTGTAACTATTCTTTTGTGGTTTCTCTTTTGAGATGTTATAAAATATAGCAAATGATGATTGTTCTTCATTCACTTCATGAAATTATATCTAAAAAGAGGTTTTCTTAAAAAATAGATTTCATTTATCAGTTATGTCTTTATTACCTACTGTCTTTATCATTCTACTAAATATCAAAGATAGATTATAAGTCATAAATGAACCTTTAGGTATTTGTAACTTAATAGAAGACATACACAAAACATTTTTAAAAATCAAAAAAACCAGAATTGCAGAAAATTTGATGAGAGATATAATTCAGTTACATTACACTTAAAGAGTTTCAAGATGCAATTGGAGAAATTGAGGTGAACACATCAATTGGAGAATGACTAAACACATAGTATATGAATATAATGGAACACTACTGTTCTATAACTTATTGAGTTAGCCTTTGTTGTTGTTGTTATTCATTAATTCAAAATGTTTAGATGGTGAGTCACCTAAGTTGGTGCTTTCTTGTTTACATATTAGAGGTATGTTAAGGACCCGGGGATGTTTAGTAGGCAGAAAAGAAAATGAGATGTGGAGGGGAGTTGTTTTAATTCTTCAGTTACTTGAAAATTGTCATGATGAAAGGGAAATCAGATTGTTCTTCTTGATCCAAGATGACAAAATTAGGAGGAAGGGATAGAAAGTGTAGAGTTGGATTTTGGTTTTCTGTACTTTAAAGTAATTAAACTTATCCCAAATTAAAATAGACTTCTTCAGTAGGTAGAGATTCTCTTGCCATTAGAAGTCTTCAGACAGTGGTGCAATGGTTGGGGATTATTTTTCCCCCTCTTAGACCAGATGACTTTTCAATTTCTTTCCAATTTTGAACTGTTGTTTTGGTTTTTTTTTGTTTTTTTTTTTTAGGTTTTTGCAAGGCAAATGGGGTTAAGTGGCTTGCCCAAGGCCACACAGCTAGGTAATTATTAAGTGTCTGAGACCATATTTGAACCCAGGTACTCCTGACTCCAAGGCCGGTGCTTTATCCACTACGCCACCTAGCCGCCCCATGAAGTATTGTTTTTTGAAAATAAATTTATATTCTATAGTTATCTCTATCATAATAGAGTGCAGTATGGTGTAATTCTCCTCTAACAATATTTTTTTGTGACCTTGTGTGAGTCCTTAAGAATATCCCAGTTTTCTTATCAACCATCTAAGTTTGTAAGTTATAGAGAATGAGTAAACTTGAATTCCTCAAGGAATTTTTGCACTTTGGAGTTCTTGAAATATTAATAAAATCATAGGATTAGTCCCTCTTCTTACTCTTGTTTTTGATAGTATTGATTAAATGGTTTTGTTTTCATTTTCATATTTGAAAAATATGTATACAAATATGTTGAATACAATTTTATACTTGAATGTCTCTAAATATCCACATCCAGTAGTTGAGCTGTCTTCTCTGTTATTTGCTCATTTTAAACATAAATTGTTCTCTGGATTTTAATTGCATCTTATTCCCTTTGCTTTCTGCTTTTTAAAACCATTTTAACATAAAACTTGAATAAAATTAAGCAATATAATATTAAATCAAATTATGCAGATAAGTAGCTTTCTTTGGAAATTGTGATGATTGGAATAATGGTAGAGATCTGGGAAGGAAGGAATACTTTGTACCCCAAATCTCATTTCTGAATTATTTCTAAATCCATTAAAATCATTAACCACATCTCTGAATCAACATAATGAATATGTAGTCTGATTAAATTAGGATTCTTTTTACATAATTTTCAGCAGTTTCTCAATTCTTTCTGGTGAATATTCACAAAAATAATTTTGACAATTTAGAAGTTCTACATGTACCATTTCATGTCATTTCCAGGATCATCTGTATAATAAAATTTACTAGTCTACCATTTATGAAGACTTGAAGAACCTCATCATCAGTGTGCTAAAAGGGGACACACTTGAAATTCTGGGAGATTTTTAAAACCAGAGTTGACACAGACTATCAGTGATGGTGAGGAGTTCTTGGATGAAGTTGGAAAGAGCAGTATCAATGGTCACTACTGAAAACTTTTGTACCTCATGGCCTCATCATCAACACTGTCTTCCATTTGCCTAAATGCAATAAATCTTTGTGGATGTACCTTCTCAGTACATAGCATATTATATCATTATAAGAAGAAAAGACAGAATATGAGAGTGATGAAGACAATCTGTGGCACATAGTGCCGGACCAATCATAAACTTATCCTCTCCAAGCTAAACATTAAAGAAAAGTGCCAGCCCAAAGCAAAATTCTACCAAAAGACTTAATGTCAACAGACTAGATCATTTCTCCTTCCATGAACAGTTTGTGGTGAAGTGGATGGAAAGCTCAGCTGACATACAGTTGGCAAAAGTGAAGCAGAAATGAGTGGGCAATTTTCAGAGATTAGGTGTACAGCATTGCATTTTTATCTTCAGGGTAAGAACACTAACAACATTGGGATTGGTTGAGAAAATAATAGGGAAATTAAGAAGTTACTAAATGAAAAAATTAAAATATGGTTTATCAGCAAATAGCATTTAATTCCATCAAAAGTAGAGTGCTCCAAAGCTTAGTGAAAGGCAGAATTCTTGGCTCAATAGAAAGGCAAAAGAAATTCAGGATTACACTGTAGTAACAATGCAAATTGCTTTTATAAAGCCTTGAAGTTGATTTATAGGCCAAAGAACTATGGTATATCTCAACTACTCAGCAATGATGGAACTACGTTGATTAGTGATAATGACTTGATCTTGGAGAGATGGGCTGAAAACTTCCAAGCTGCTCTCAACAAATATCAACAACCAATGTTGAACTGTATATCTCATTTACTGTATATATCTCAGGTTGAAGTCAATCCCTCAGTGGCTGAACTTCTAACTGAAAAAGAGCTGAATAGCATTAGGTTCCTCTTATGTGGCAAAGCACTTGGAGAGGATAAGTTTATGATTGGTCCGGCACTATGTGACACAGATTGCCTTCATCACTGTCACATTCTGTCTTTTCTTCTTACAATGATGTAATCTGCTATGCACTAAGAAGGTACATCCACAAAAATTTTATTGCATTTAGGCAAATGGAAGACAGTGCTGATGATGAGGTCATGAAAAACACAAGTTTTCAGGAGAAGTGGCCACTGCTGCTGCTATTCCTGACTTCATTTCTTCCAAGCACTTCTCACCATAACTGTTATTCTGTGTCTAGTCTGACATTAAGATATTTACAAGACAGTGGTTGCACTGCTCATAAAGAAATTGACTGAAATATTATATTTCAAGAGGAATTTATTTCCCAAGCGTATTCAAGAATACCTCTATTATTCACCTCTGTAAAGGAAAAGGAAATAGATTGTCCAGTGACAGTCACAGTGGGAAAAGGATCACTCTCTCAGTCATTGTTGGCAAAAGTCTTGACAGAGTCCTCCTTTATAGACTGATCCATCACCTGAAGATATTCATGTATCCAAGAATCAAAGTATTTTTAGGAAGGGTGAAGGAAAGGTCAATATGGTTTGTGGTCTGACAACTTCAGGAGAAATACCAGCAGGTGAATAGAAGTAGAGCTCTGTATGCAACACTTGTTGATCTTGATAAAGGCCCTTGATACTGTTGATCATGAGGGCTTGTGTAAGATCATGATAAAATTTGGCTGCCTAGAGAAGCTCATCAGTATTATTTTCCTGTTTTCCTGATGGAGTATTTGCATACATTATGGATAATGGAAGACACTCTCTTGCTTTCATAATCATCAAGGAATTGACAGGGTATTTGTTCCCATGCTTTATAGCATACTGTTTTCAGTGATGTTATTGGATGCTTTAAGCAAGGACAAAAATGGCATCAGGGTCTGCTACCATACTAGTGGAAAATTATTTAACTTGAAAAGACCACAAGCCAAGACTAAACTGGAAGGAGAATTGGTGCATGACTTTTTGTTTACAGAAGATCATGGACTCCATAAAGCTTCTGGGACAGATGCAACAGGAGATAAATCAATTTTCTGCCAGTTGTGCTAATTTTTGACATGATAATTAATACCAAGAAAGTAGGTTCTTCACAAGTCAGCACTGCTCCATACAGACATGGAACCATCAGTTACAACAAATGAAGAAATTTTGAATGCTATGGACTCCTATACTTTACTCCGAGGGTATACTTCCCAGGACTTTACATGCAGATAATGAGATTTATGCATATATTGCCACTGCTAGCTCAGTATTTGAGAATAACCAAAGGAAAGTGTGGGAGAGAAGGATATTAGGCTGCCTACCCTGTAGATTTATAGAACTATTGTGTCGACCTCATTGTATGCCGGTACAACGAGGTGATTGAATTGTCCTAGGAAGATTCTGATAATCACCTGGCCCAAGATAAGGTACTGGACACATAAGTCTTTTCTTGAGCTGAACTACCAAGCAATCAAGTTCTACTGCAGGAGCACAACTCTGAAGGACTGACCACATTATTCCACTGCCAAACAAACATATGCCTAAAAGATTATTTTATGGAGAAACCACTCAAAGCAAGTGTTCACCTGGAGTTCAGAAGAAGAAATGCAAGGGCACTCTCAAAGTCTCTCTCTGAAGAATTTGGGAATTGATTTTGAGACATGGGAAATACTGGCACAGAACTACTTGGCATAGTGAGATGGCTTCAAAGAAGATCTGATTCTCTTAGAGCACAGTAGAATTGCAGTAAATCAAAAGAAATCTGAGAAGCACAAATTTATATCTTTTTGTTTAAAGATTTTTAAATTGCATGTAAAGATTATTTTTACATCAATTTAAAAAAATTTGAAAGTTCATCTCTAAATTGATAAGCAATTGGATATAGGTTAAATTTGTACAATTAAGTAAAATATATTTCCATATTTGTCATATTGTCAAAGAAGAAACAGACCAAAATGAAAAAGAAAACCATGAAAAAATAAAGTGAAAATAGTATCTTTCAATCTGCACTCATTTCTCTGGATGTGGATAGCATTTTCCATCATGATTCCTTTGGAATTGTTTAGATCATTATATTTTTGAGAAGAGTTAGTCATTCATAGTTGATCATTACATAGAGTTGCTGTTACTTTACATAATATTTTCCTGGTTCTGCTAAATTCATTTTGTATCAGTTCATGTAAGTCTTCATAGGTCTTAAATCCACCTGCTCATCCTTTCTTATTGATCAATAGTATTCCTTTACATCCATATGTGCATATATGAATATATATATTATATAATTGAAATATGGATCAATTCTCCATTGTTTATGCTTATTTTGACCTAACAAAAAATACCAAGAAGTCACAGATACTTCATCAAGCAGCACCATACCATTCATATGTGGAACCATTGTTTACAGCAAATGGAGAGGTTTTAAATATTTTGAATAAGTTCACTTGCCTTGGTTTCCAGGGAGGTAAACATTGATAAAGAGGTTGAAACACACATTGCCAGAGACTGTGGGAGAGAAGAGGTATTAGACCAACTACCAAACTGAAGATCTACAGAGGTGTTGACCTTATTGTTGTATGCCTGTGAAACCTAGGCAGTCAACCAGCAACATGCCAGGAAAGTGAATCTCTTCTATTTAGACTGTTTTAGGAAGATTCTGAAGATCATCTGGCAGGAGAAGATACCAGACACTGAGGTCCTTTCTGGAGCTAAACTGCCTGGCATTCAAATGTTACCATAGAAAGCACAGCACTGATGACCAATTTATTTGAATGCCAAATACTCACTTGCCAAAAAGTCTATTTTATGGACATTCACAGAAGCCAAGTGTTCACAGGGAAGGTCAGTGAAAGCAATAACAAGGACATTCTCAAGTTCTTACAAACTTTGGAATTAGTATCAAACTTGGGTGCACCCAGGTGACACAGTAGTAGAGCAACACCCTGGAGTCAGGAGGACCTAAGTTCAAATACAACCTTAGACACTTAATTATTACTCAGATGTATGACCTTAGGCAAGTCACTTAACCCCATTACCTTGCCAAAAAAAGGAAAAAAAGGGGGGAACCTTTGGAATTTATTGTGCAGCTTGAAAGATACTGACACAAGACTGCCCAGCATGGCATACCCTCGTCAGAGAGGGAACTCAGAGAAAACTCTCATTTTTTTAAAATTAATGTAAAAAATCATCTTTACACTCAGTTTTAAAAAATTTTTTAAACAAAAAAATAAATTAGTTCATCTCAAATTTCTTTTGATCTACTGAAATTCTACTCTGCTCAAAGAGAATCAGATCTGCTTTGAAGCCATCTCACCATGCTGAATAGTTTTGTGCCAATATTTCCCATGTGTCACAATCAATTCCAAAGTTCTTCAGAGAGACATTAAGAGTACCCTTGTATTATTTCTTCTGAACTCCAGGTGAACACTTGCTTTGAGTGATTTCTCCATAAAATAATTTGCTCTGTGAGCAAAGTGGAATTGAAGCAGCTCAAAGGGAATGTGAAATGCTTAAGGTTTTTTTGTTTAGTTTTTTTCAAGGCAATGGGGTTAAGTGGCTTGCCCAAGGCCACACAGCTAGGTAATTATTAAGTGTCTGAGGCCAGATTTGAACTCAGGTACTCCTGATAACAGGGCCAGTGCTCTATACACTTTGTCACGTAGCCACCACCGAGATGTTTAAGTTTAAAGAAACCATATCATATGTTCAGGTGAACTATTTGTGCCCAACCTGTGGTTGAGCATCCTGAGCTCATATTGTTCTGATCAGCCACAGTCAGACAAATGGTAACTTCTCTCTAACATAGTTATATCTTTTTGGTCTTCTTTGATAACAAAGGACAAGAATTAATCAACTTTCACATACCACAATTTGTTCAGTCATTTCCCAACTGATGGTCATCCGCTTAATTCACATTATTTTTACTATCACAAAGAGAGCTGTTGTATTTTTATATATGTAGGTCCTTTTGCCTTGTTTATGATCTCTTGGGATACAGACCTAATGGTAGTTTTATTAAATCAAAAAGTTTGTGAAATTTGATTGAACTTTGGGTATAGTTCCAAATTGAGTTGCACAAATTTAAAGATATCTCCATTCCAAATGTTCAGATGAGCTATTTGTGCCCCACCTGTGATAGAACTTTCCAAGTTCGTATTAGTCTGATCAGCCATGGACAGACACACTGTACATTTACATTGACATAGTGCTGTAGGAAGGATAGCAACCAATTATATTTCTTCTTTGTCCCTTTACTCTATTCCTACCTTTCCTTTCTGTAACTACTCTCTTCATACTACTGTTTCTGTCTCTTTTACCCCTGAGAAAGTATTTGGTAGAAGGCTTTCTTGGTCTCCCTCCACTTCTTGTTTTTGCTTATACTTTGTACATTTTCTGTAACCTTCATGTAAAAAACACAATCAAATAGAATTCATTACTCTTCCTCAATTTCACATGACACTTTCTTGACTCAATTACAATTTATATAACTCTGAAAATGTCAGGTTATTTTCCAAAATTGTGTTGGAATGAGTACATTGGAATATATTATAATTGCAAGTGTGTAGATTAATCTATAGAGTAAAGATGGGGATGTTTGTTGTATTAATGTCTCTTTCTTACCTATTCTGTTACCTCATCATCCACCTAAATTCTTTGTAATATCTTTTGATTATTTATAGTATGCTGCTTTACAAAGTATGCTACTTTACAAAGCACACATCTATTTGGAATTTAAAGAGTGAACTTTCCTTTCCACTTCTTAACATATCAACAAATTCCTATGCCAGATTATTTCTGTTATTTAAGAATCTGTGGTTTAGTTTCTGAAATTTTAACTCCATTCTCCATTTTAACTCCATTAACTCCATACTCCATTCTCAATTTCTGCTGAGAAAAACAATAATTTTTCCCTTCAAAAAAAAGATTATTTTCTGAATTAAAAGACCACCTTAGTGATTTCCTGGGTTCTAGTTTTATTAACCTAATTTGTTTATGATGACTGTGATTTAATCCCCAAAGCTCTCATGGTAGAAAAAGAAATAATTGAATGAGCTCAATGCTTCTTTCTTTAGAAAGTGGATTAACATCAGCTCTGCAGGAATGCTTGAAGTGTAAGTGGTGTTAATACTTTTAAATCCTGACAGAATTTCTTTGTACAATACATTTGGCCCATACAAGCTCACTTTTTTTCCATAGTGGAAAAATAGTACATATTTAAGTAACTCTGCTATGTTATATACATTTGATGTATAACTATTCCAAAGAAATCAAACACTATAAAATGAAATGTTCTGGTTAAACATTTAAAATTTTTCTCATTAACTTTATTTTATTTTCTTTCTTGTGATTAAATGATTGAATGACTTCAGATTGTGATTTCATTAGAATAGGGAAGTCTTTTTTGAGTAGCTGCCTCCACTAAGGCAGACATGGAGAGTTCCCTGCAGCATTACAAGATTAAGAGTTGGTTGGTTCTTGTCCTTTGTTATCAAAGACGACCAAAATGACATCACATTGGGTTAAACACTTCTATAGCATTCTTAACAGGCCCTCGTCAATCAATGCAGAAGCCATTGCCTGTTTACCTCAAGTTGAAGTTCCAAAACTGAAGAAGAGATTTTGAACACTGGTAGTCTCCTTACTAATGGCAAAACATGTGGTGTTGATTTTATTCCAGTTAAGATCCTACAGGGTGGGGGTTTATTACTCATCCAAAAACTGATTGAAATTTTCCAGGTTATATGGCATGAAGAGAATTCAAGGATGTCTCCATTGTCCATATTTGAGACAAATTACAGTGTGTCTGACTGTAGCTGATCAGATCAATATGGACTTAAAATGCTTTATTACAGATCAGTCACAAATAATCCATGTGAACACCTGGGGTGGATACTTTAAATTTATGTATGTCATGTTTCCTTTGAGCTGCTTCAATTCTACCTTCCTCATAGAACATAGCACCCACTCTGATGAGGGAGTGTCATGCTGTATGATAAATTCTAAAATTCTTCAGAGAGACCTTCAGGATATGCTGGTTATCACTCTTTCTGATCCTCTTGTACGTGATTTCCCTGTGTGAGTTCTCCATAAAATAGTCTTTCTGGCAAACATGCACCTGGCATTCTAACAGCATGGTCAGTCCATTCTAGTTGCACTCTCTGTAGTAACTGTTGGATGCTTGGCAGTTTACCTCTACAAAGGACCTCCATGTCTGGTATCTTCTCTTGCTAGGGGATTTTCAGAATCCTCCCAAGACAATTTAAATAGAAGCAATTTAGCATGGCACAGTTAGACTGTCCAGGTTTCACAGGCATCCAACAATGAGGTCAGTACAACTGCTCTGTAGACCTTCAGTTTGTAGTCACTTTAAATACCACTCTTCTCTCCCACATTTTGATTCAGAGATTCCAAATTCTTTAGCTAGCTTTGTTGATGCAAGTGTCAACCACATCATTATCAAAGTGTATCTCCCTAGAAAGGATACTGCCAAGGTGAATGAACTTGTCCACAATATTTAAAATTTCTCCATTTGCTGTAACTGGTGGTTCCACATATGGATGGTGTGGTACTGGTTGATGGAGTATCTGTGTTTTCTTGGTATTAATTGTTAGTCTGAAATTAGCACAAGCAGAGAATTGATCCATACTTCATTGCATCTCAGCTTCAAAGGCTACATTGAGAACACAATCATCTTCAAACAGAACATCTGCAAGCATGAAACTGATGTACAATCTTGATAAACTTCTCTGGGCAACAAAATTTTGACATAATTTTCCGGAAACCCTCATGACTGATAATTATCAAAGGTCTTGGTCAGATCTTCTGACTATTGTTTATATAACTCTGTTCTGCTCCTAGTGAACACCATGTCAAGCCTTTCTGAAGCCATACTGGCTTTCAGGACAATAACCATCTTCCAGGTGAAGTCCATTGAGAAGGACTCTGGCAAGAATCTTACCAGAAATATCCCGTGACTGTCACAGGACAATATATTCCCTTTATGTTTATGAAGGTGGAAAAATGGAGATATCTTTGAATTCCTTTTTTTATTGTTTTTTGAATTTTACAATTTTTCCTCCAGTCTTGTTTGCCTCCCTCGCCTCCCCCCAGAAGTCAGTCTGATAGTCTTTACATTGTTTCCATGCTATACATTGATCAAAATTGAATGTTTTTTAAAATTTATTTGTTATTCTCATTTTGTACAAATGCTTTTTTACATTAATAAAATATACTTGTTTACAAGTAAACAAAATACCCCTCCCCCCATGAATATAGATAGACTTGCTTGGGTGAAAAAGTAAAGGGGAGAGAAAAAAAATTAAAATTAAAAAAAATAATAGTAATAATTGTAGGTATGGCCAGGTGGTGCAATGGACTAAGCACCAGCTCTGGAGCCACGAGCACCCGAGTCCATATCCAGCCTAGTAAACCCAACAATCACCCAGCCATTTGACATGCAAGCCACCAGATCCCCACTGCCCTGCAAAAACCAAAAAGAAGAAAAAAAAAGACCCAAAATAAAATAAAATAGTAATAATAGTAGGGGTGGCAGACAGAGCATTGGCCCTTGAGCCAGGAGGACCTGGGTCCAAATCCAGCCCCAGACACCCAAAGATCACCCTGCTATGTGGCCCCAGGAAGGCCACCCAGCCCCACTTGCCCTGCACCCTCCCCCAAATAATAATAACAAAAAATGTGCTTCAGTCTTTGTTCCAACACCATCAACTCTGTCATGGGTGAATCACATTCTTTATGATAAGTCCATCACAAAAGTTACTTCTGTATTTTTCCAACGTTGGCATTGCTGATCGCAACTCCCTCCTTTCTTATTTCTCCAGTATCATGTACTATATTTTCTCTCTGCTTTCACTCTGACTCTGTTGTAGGGTAGCTGAGTGATGCAGACAGATCCCTGGTCCTGGGGCCAAGAGGCCCTGAGCCCCCATATGACCCCTTAGGCCCAGAATCCACCTGGCCCTATGGTCCTGGGCAGGCCATCCAATCCCAGCCCCTTGCAAGAAGTAAAAAAGAAAATGTGTTATATCTGACCACTCTCCCCCCATGGTCCATCCTCTCCTTCTTTATTCACATCCCCACCCCTTCCCCCTGCTCCCCCCTCCTTCTTACTCCAGTTGTCTATACCCCATTGAGTATATTTGCTGTTTCCTCTCCTAGCCATCTCTGATGAGAGCAAAGGTTCCCTCATTCCCCCTTGCCTCCCCCTTCCATATCATTTCAATAGCTCATTGTAATAAAAAAAAATCTTATGTGAAATATCTTGGACTATTCCCCCTCTCCTTTTTCTTTCTCCCATTCCATTTCCCTTTTTTCCCTATTGACTCCATTTTTACACCATATTTTATCTTTGAATTCAGCTTTCTCCTGTGCTTCAACTATAAAAACTCCCTCTACCTGCTCTATTAACTGAGATGGTTCATATGAATATTATCAGTATCATTTTTCTATACATGCAGTTCATCCTCATTAAGTCCCTCATATTTCCCCCCTCTCCTCCATTCTCCATGCTTCACCTGAGTCCTGTATCTGAAGATCAAACCTTCTGTTCAGCTCTGGCCATTCCAAAAGGAACCTTTGAAATTCCCCTGGTTCATTGAAAGTCCATCTTTTTCCCTGGAAGAGGACATTCAGCCTTGCTGGGTAGTTCATTCTTGACTGCATTCTAAGCTCTTTTGCCTTCCAGTATATTATATTCCAAGCCCTATGAGCTTCCAATGTAGTTGCTGCTAAGTCCTGTGTGATGCTGACTGCAGCTCCACGATATTTGAACTGTGTCTTTCTGGCTGCTTGTAATATTTTCTCTTTGACTTGGGAGTTCTGGAACTTAGCTATAATATTCCTGGGGGTTGGTTTTTTGGGATCTCCTTCTCGGGGGGATCGGTGGATTCTCTCCATTTCTATTTTTCCCTCTGCTTCTAGAATATCAGGGCAATTTTCCTGTAGTAATTCTTTGAAAATGATGTCAAGGCTCTTGTCCTGATCATGACTTTCAGGTATTCCAATAATTTTCAGATTATCTTTCCTAAGTCTGTTTTCCATATCAGTTGTTTTTTCAATGAGGTATTTCACATTTTCTTCTAATTTTTCATTTTTTTGGTTTTGAAGTATTGATTCCTGATTTCTGGTAAATTCATCAATCTCCCTGAATTCTATTCTTGTCTGAAGGATTTGTTTTCCTCAGAGAGTTTTCTTATCTCTTTTTCCATCTGGCCAATTTTGCTTTTTAAAGCATTCTTCTCCTCAATAACTTTTTGAACTGTTTTATCCATTTGGCCTAAGCTGTTTTTTAGCATGCTATTTTCTTCAGCATTTTTTTGGATTTCCTTGACTAAGCTGCTGACTTCATTTTCATGTTTTTCCTGCATCTCTCTCCTTTCTTTTCCCAGTTTTTCTTCCAACTCCCTCATTTGATTTTCAAAGTCTTTTTTGAGCTCTATCATAACCTGACCCCAGTTTCTGTTTTTCTTGCAGTCTTTAGATGCAGGAGCTTGTGCTTCCTCATCTTCAGACTGAGTATTTTGATCCTTCTTGGGCTCATTTGCAAAATCTTTCTCAATGGTCTTCGTCTTTTTTCTCTGCTTGCTCATTTTCCCAGCCAGGGCCTGGTTTTGGGGTGTTTCCTGAGCTTTTGGGACACTCCCACAAGGGTCTCAGTGTGTGAGGTTCTGTCCTCCCTCCTGGTCTATGAATGACCATAACCGCCCCCCTCTTCCACGGGGCTGAGGTGGGGGATGCCCTGCTGTTCTGTGGGGGGCCCTAGACTGCTATCAGGATCTGAATGTGGTCAGAGCCCCAGAGTCCTGTTCCAGGGCAGAGGACAGAGCTTGGCAGTCTCTCTCTCTTCACTCCTCTCCCTCAGCTCAATGGGCTCATGTCCTGGGGGCTCCTGCTTACCAGCTCAGCCTGCTTCTGTTTCCGGGTTTAGGCTGCAGTAAGACCAAGCTGCTGGCTGTGTGCCCTGGGGGCTGGGCTCCACGTGCTCGCTCTGGCAGAGGTCCCCCGCTGTTCCCCGACTTTGTGCTCCCCGGGGTGCAGTTCAGGAGATTCCCCCGCTGCTGTGAGCTGCGGCTCCCAGTGCCCTGGGGCTGCCTCTGGGAGGCTGAAGTTCTTTGGCTCTGGCGGCCACTACTCTGACCCCGGGGAGCAGAGACTTTCTACTCTTTTCCAGGTTACCTTGAGTAGGAGAACTGCCTCACTGGGTCCCTTTGTGGGTTCTGTCTCTCGAAAGTTTAGTTAGAATCCTTAGTTTATGAGTTTTTATCAGAGAGCTCCTAAGACTCGATCCCTTCATGTTGCCATCTTGGCTCCGCCCCAAAATTGAATATGTTGAGAGAAAAATCATATCCTAAAGAAAAATTAAAACATTAGAGATAGAAAAATTGATAAGATATTTTTTAAAATAAGAGGTAGTAGTCTTTGGTCTTTGTTTAAACTCTACAATTCTTTCTTTGGATACAGATGGTATTCTCCATCTCAGATATGCTAAAATTATCCCTTATTGTTGCACTGATGAAATGAGCAAGTTCATTAAGATTGATCATCACCCCCCATGTTGCTGTTTGGGTGTACAAGGTTCTTCTGGCTCTGCTCTTCTCACTCAGCATCAGTTCATGCAAATCCTTCCAGTTTCTCTGAATTCATCCCTCCTGGTTTCTAATAGAACATTAGTGTTCCATAACATACATAATGCCACAGTTTGTTCTGTCATTTCGCAATTGATGGACATTCACTCAATTTTCTTTGTCAACAGAAACAGAGTACCTGTGAATATTTTTGTACAAGTGATGTTTTTACCCTTTTTTCATGATCTCTTCAGGGTATAAACCCAGTAGTGATATTGCTGGATCAAAGTGTATGTACATTTGCATTGCTCTCTGGGAATAATTCCAAATTGCTCTCCAGAAAGATTGGGTGAGTTCACAGCTCCACCCACAATGTATTAATGTCCCAGATTTCCCACATCCATTCCAACATAGATCATTGTCCTTTCTGGTCATATTGGCCAGACTAAGAGATGTGTGGTGGTACGTCAGAGATGCTTTAATTTGTATATCTCTAATCTATAATTATTTAGAGAACTTTTTCTTATGACTATGGATCACTTTGGTTTCTTCATCTGTAAATTGCCTTTGCATATCCTTTGATCATTTGTCAGTTGGGGAATGGCTTGTTTTTTTTTTTTAAATTTGACTCAGTTCTCTGTATATTTTAGAAATGCATCCTTTGTCAGAAATACAAGTTGTAAAAATAGTTTCTCAGTTTGCTACATTTCTTTTGATCTTGTTTCCAGTGGTTTTGTTTTCACAAAAGATTTTTAATTTAATGTAGTCAAAATTATCTAGTTTGCTTTTAATGATGTTCTCCATCTCTTCCTTTGTCATAACCTGCTTCCCTTTCCATAGATCTGAGAGGTAAACTATTTTCCTTGATCTCCTAGTTTGCTTATAATATTGTATTTTATGTCTAAATCCTGTACCCATTTTGGCCTTATCATGGTATAGGGTGCGCGATGTTGGTCTATTTCAAGTTAATGCCAAACTAACTTCCAATTTTCTCAGCAATTTTTATCTAAGAGAGAGGTTTTATCCCAGAAGCTGTGCTCTTTAGTTTTATCAAACAGCAGATTACTATAATCGTTTCCTGCCATCTCTTTTGCAATTAGTCTATTCCACTGATCCACCACTTTATTTCTTAGCCAGTACCAGATAGTTTTGATGACTGATGCTTTATAATGTAATTTTGGATCTGGTGGGGCTAAGCGACCTTCTTTTGCACATTTTTCATTAAATCCCCGGACATTCTTGACTTTTTATTTCTCCACACGAATTTACTTATAATTTTTCCTAACTCATTAATTTTTTGGAATTTTTATTGGTAGGGCACTAAATAAGTAGTTTAAGTTAGGTAGAATTATAATTTCTATTATATTAGCTCGGTCTATCCATGAGCAGTTGATATTTGCCCAGCTTTTTTTTAATCTGATTTTATTTATGAGAGAAGTATTTTCTGGTTGTTTGTATTTTGTGAGAGAAGTGTTTTGTATTTGTTTCATAGAGTTTTGGAGTCTGCCTTGGCAGGTATTTTATATTCATACAATTGTCTGAAATTACCATGAATGGGAATTCTCTTTCTAGTTCTATCTGCTGTATCTTGCTAGTAATATATAGAAATGCTGGGGATTTATGAGGGTTTATTTTATATCCTGAGACTTTGCTAAAGTTGCTAATTATTTATGGTAGTTTTTTAGATGAATTTTTAAGGATTCTCTAGCTACCATCATGTCAGCAGTGAAGAGTGAGAGTTTTGTCTCTTCCTTCCTAATTCTATTTCCTTCTATTTATTTTTCTTCTCATTGCTGAAGCTGACATTTCTAAGACAATATCAAATAGTAGTAGTGATAACAGGCATCCTTGTTTCATCTCTGATCTTACTGGGAATGTCTCCAGCTTATCCCCATTGCATATAATGCTTGTTGATGGTTTCAGATAGATACTGCTTATTATTCTAAGGAACAATCCATTTATTCCTATGCTCTCTGGTGTTTTTAGTAGGAATAGGTGCTGTATTTTTTCAAAGGCTTTTTCAGCATCTATTGATATAATCATATGATTTCTTTACAGGTTTATTATTGATATAGTTAATTAAACTAACAGTTTTCCTAATATTGAACCAATCCTGAATTCCTGAGATAAACCCTGCTTCATCATAGTGTATTATACTACAAGTAATTTGCTCTAATTGCTTTGCTAAGATTTTATTTAAGATTTTTGCATCTATATTCATCAGGGAGATAGGTCTATAATTTTCTTTCGCTGTTTTGACTCTTGCTGGTTTTGGTATCAGAACTATGTTTGTGTCACAGAAAGAGTTAGAGTTCCACCCTCACCTATTTTACCAAAGAATTTATATAGAATTGGATTGATGCCCAGCTGCACTCTGAAACTCTGTGCTGGAACTTGCCCTCCAGCCCCACTGGGACTTCCCAGTTTTCTGCATCCTCAGCCAATGCCTTTGTGGCTAAGGTCAGACCTCTGGCTTCACCCCGCTGCTGCCCCTGGGGTGGCTCTCTTCTCTCCACTCCGGATTCACCCTCAGTGCCCTGAGGTAGGTCTTGTTGATATAAGTTCTTCTCCTAGCCTCTTTTTCCTGGGTTATGTTTATCAAATTTCTATTAAGACATTTCTTTCATGTTATTTCCTGAGGGGAAACCAGGAAACCTTAGCACAGTGCTGGCTTCTCTCCACCATCTAAACAGTATTGTTTCATATCCTTGAATTCTTGAGGGATAACCTCTTTATGCCATATAATCTAGAAAAATCAGTCACCATTTGAAAGAGCAATGGATACCCCCAGTAGAACTCAGCTGGAATAGAATCAGCACCAGATGCTCTGTCTTTTGTAAGGAGCCTAACTGGCATTCAAAATCTCTTCTTCAGTTGGAAATTCAGTTAGGGACAGATTGACTTCAACTTGAGGTAAACAGGCAGTGGCTTCTGCATTGATTGATGAAGGTCTATTAAGAACATTATAGAAATGTCTAGCCCATTTCTCTAGGTTCATGTCCCTAACGTTAATCATTGTGGTTCGTGGGGCGGCTAGGTGGTGCAGTGGGGTGGCTAGTGGCACAGTGGGGCGGCTAGGTGGTGCAGTGGATAGAGCACTGGCCCTGGAGTCAGGAGTACCTGAGTTCAAATCCAGACTCAGACACTTAATAATTATCTAGCTGTGTGGCCTTGGGCGAGCCACTTAACCCCATTTGCCTTGTTTCAAACTCATAGGTGAGTTGTGGAGTGGTCTACTACAAGCACGTGAAGTCTTCCACTGGTGGAATAGGTGGATGAGAAGGCAGCTGAAGCAAGTATGTAAGTGTTTAAAGTTTGATAGGATATGGAAGATGCCAAGATCATCCACTGTCTTGTCTCTGCCTTGTGCAGATAAAGTAGGAGCTGCAGTCACAATCCTGCACACAGGTGGGCCAAACCATAGGGTCATTTTTCTACAGCAGCAGTGAGATTTGCAGCCCCCCGGGTGACTGAACAGTCCTTTTAAGGAATCATATTGCTCACCTCTTGACGTAACTGACTAAAAAGGGTACCCTAAAAATTGTCTGCTTACCCAATCCTAGCCTGATTACCTCAGCAGGCAGAGCTCCCAACTTGGGGTTGGGACACAAAAAAATGTACAAAAACTTCTTCAAAGATTCATCTCACCAACTAAGAATGGAATGTGCACATATTCATAGAAACACAAGATCCAACAGATGTGAAAGATGAAAAGCGCTGGTTGCAAGAGAACTTGGGCGAGCCACTTAACCCCATTTGCCTTGCAAAAGAAAAAAAATCCTAAATCATTGTGGTTCCCTCAGTACTTAGTAGTTGAGATCCATTGTAGGTCATATGTGGTCATAAATAGTCTTCAGGGCATCAGAAAAGCCCTTTAGATTGTTACTATCTGCATAAAACTTTATTTTATCTGCATTCTTACTGAGCCAAAAGTCCTCCATCTCTCTAAACTTCACTTGTACTTTAGTTTTGATGGAATTAAATGCTGTCTTCTTATAAATGGATGAATTATCCCTCTGGAAAACCCTGTAAGTTGTCATTTTTTTTTTTTCATTTAGCAGTTTCTGTATTTTCCTCCTCAATTTTATCAAATTAGCCTTAATGTTTGTGAATATTCTGACCCAGATAAGCAAATTCAGTGCTGTATACCAGATCTCTGAAAGCTGTCCACTCTTTTTTGCTTCATTATTGTTAACTGTGTGTGGCTCAACTTTCCCTCCAAGTTAGCAAAAAAGTTTTCCTGCTCACAGAGACACTCTAATCCCGTGACAATAATTCTTCTAGATTTAATTTTACCTTGGGACAACTGCTTTGGTTCAATGTGAATATTTAGCTTTAGAGGATGAGTTTGTGATCAGTTCAGCACTTTGCACCTCACATTGCCTTTGTCACTCTCCTGTCTGTCTTTTCTCCTCACAATCCTATTGTTTATTAGATACCAGTGTTTGCTACAATGAATTTTTATTGTATTTAAGTAAATGGAGCATTTGTTATGAGAATGTCATGAGATACACAAATTTTCAGTAATAGGTAGATATTGCTGTTGCTTTTTCCAATTCCATTCCTCCCAAGGACTCTCTGGCATGTCTGATAATCCAAGCCTACTCTAGGTCTTGATAAAATTTTTCTTTGACTTCATCAGTGTTCATCAAGGTGGGAGCATAGACACTGATGATGGTGGCATGGCATTCTCCTGCAAGTGATAATCTCATTGTCATGAGTCTGTCATTCACTCCTTTTGGTAGGTATTAAAGCTTGCTGACTAGATTAGTTCTGATTGCAAAATCCACTGCAGCTTCACAGTATCCCCCTTCATTGCATCCATTCTAGAAAAATGTGTCTACAGCTCTGACATCAGTAAACTGACCTTCATTTGTCAGTCTTGTTTCACTTAAGGCTGCTATTTGGATATGATACTTTCTGAGTTCTCTTGCAACCAGCGCTTTTCATCTTTCACATCTGTTGGATCTTGTGTTTCTATGAATATGTGCACATTCCATTCTTAGTTGGTGAGATGAATCTTTGAAGAAGTTTTTGTACATTTTTTTGTGTCCCAACCCCAAGTTGGGAGCTCTGCCTGCTGAGGTAATCAGGCTAGGATTGGGTAAGCAGACAATTTTTAGGGTACCCTTTTTAGTCAGTTACGTCAAGAGGTGAGCAATATGATTCCTTAAAAGGACTGTTCAGTCACCCGGGGGGCTGCAAATCTCACTGCTGCTGTAGAAAAATGACCCTATGGTTTGGCCCACCTGTGTGCAGGATTGTGACTGCAGCTCCTACTTTATCTGCACAAGGCAGAGACAAGACAGTGGATGATCTTGGCATCTTCCATATCCTATCAAACTTTAAACACTTACATACTTGCTTCAGCTGCCTTCTCATCCACCTATTCCACCAGTGGAAGACTTCACGTGCTTGTAGTAGACCACTCCACAACTCACCTATGAGTTTGAAACTCATCATGAGTTTAGCCTGCCTGCCAAGATGGTTTATTGGCATGTAGCCACTGTACTTCCTACAAACTTCTTGGAGCCATAGGTGAAAAGTGGCACAGGGAGGCATCAAAGGTGGAAAGCAGCTCTGAAAAGGGATAGGCAAACTTCATACCAGAGGTACAACTCTTCTTTGAATATAGCCTATACCCCATGTAAGTAAGACTTGGACTAAGATCTTCCAAGGCAGGTCAACTGTGTACATTAGGCCATTTTAAGATGAACTTTGATAGCTACTTTAGATGGTAAATTATCTTCCATTCTGTATTATTTGGCATGGCTAGTTCATATAATCACCCAAACACTATTTATTAATAGTGTGTATTAATAGAAATGCCTGCTTCTGTCACACTGTGCTAAGCATTAGACATTTGAAGAAAAGAAGATGGCATGTAAACAACTGCTCAAACAAACGGCAGGATAAATTGAAAAGGACCAAAAGAAGAGAGGCACTAGGATTAAAGGGATTAGAAAAGGCTTCCTTCCCATAGTAGGTTTTAACTGGAACTTGAAGAAAGACAAGAAAATGAAGAGGCAGAGATGAGAATATTCCAGGCACTAGACATAACAAGTGAAAATGCCTGAAGTTGGGGAATGGAGTGGTTTGTTTGGGGCCAACACAGAGGCTGTTTTAATTGGATCTCTGTTTGTGTGTGTGTGTGTGTGTGTGTTCAGGACACTATAGAGGTAGATAGTATAACTTGTAATAAGAAAAATGAGTTCAAATCCTGCCTCATTCCTTTATTAGTTGTGTGACCATAGTTTAGACCACATAACCCTTCAGCATCTTGGTTTTCTTATCTGAAACATGGACTTGTTCTCTAAGTTTCCTTTCAATTATATAGACATGGCATTAATTTTGATGAGTAATTGAATTAAATATTTTCTTGTATTAGATTCTCCCTAGATATTCAATAGCAAATTCTTTAAATGCCTACTGTCCCCAGAACATCGTAGTAAACCCTGCATAAAAACCTACACACTACAGGGTCTCTATCCTCCTCTTAGAATTTACCAGAAATATCCCCCCACACACACACACTCATTATTCTGCTTGGATACAGATATACTTGAGCTGTGATTTCCTTGATATATATAATCTCTGTCCATATCTACTCATCTTATTCTCCTTGATTTGGTTCCATGTGGGTTCACTCATTATCCTGGCACTTTCCTCTTGACATTTTGTCCTTGATAGTGGATCATATCAGATAAGCAGGTCATCCTTTATTCTTATCTAGCCTTCTTTTTCTATTTAAACATTTAACTGATAGTATTCTCTGTTATCTTCTGATAGTTTTCATTGGTGATATGAAACAGTGTATTCACAACCATCAGTTGCCATCTTATTGCCATTTGGATGACCAACAATTTTAATTCTACAGAAAATGCAACACAGTATCACTTGAAGAATATTTTTGTTGTGCAGGTAGGCTTTTTGTCTTGGGGAATACCTTTCAAAGTATTTCCACAATATCATCCTGAATGTAATGCAGTTTTATATTATACTCCTAGTTAAATATAGATTCCCTTCCTTGCCTAAAGTATATGTTTAATCCAAGACATGATTGATGTTTCAACTTTATGAATTATACACTAAACTACATATGAAAAATAGGTCTTCAAAGTAATAGTTAAATGCATGAATTATGTGGTCCAAATAGAAACCAAGTAGGTTTCCTGGAGGAAGGGTGGCATGGAATGTTCAGGAAGAGCTAGTACTGCTGGTGTGAGGGCTTTCAGATGAACCCTTTTCAGGACTGCTTATCTGTTCTTTTGTGTCTGTCTACCTATCACCCAACTCCTCACTTCTGGCTCCAAAAGCCACACTTAGTAACTATACCCCAGCAAACCATTTTAGCAGGTGAGCTAAACCAGGTTGAGGATAACCAATGTGCCTCAAACCAATTGGCGAGTTAGGAGATGTCTACCATAAGTACTTGAAAACTTTCCCTGGTAGAATAAACAGATCAGAATAATTTGTTCCAGCTGCCAGGAAGGCAATAGTAGCAGGCACAGTGGAATGCTTAGAAATTGGTCAAATATTGAAGACATCGAGGTCATTCACATTCAATGACTGTGTCATTGCCAGTCATGTTGACTTTTGACCTGCTTTAATGACTTAGGAAGAGAGAAGTTGCTATATGGCTCTGCCTCACTTAAATCTAATTAAATCACAAGTCAAGACATCACTTATTCATTATTCTACTCCAGCATTGTGATGAGGTTTCTTCTTCCTGGAAATGAAGGATGAAGAAAAAATTCTTTGTTGAAGAGAAGAGATGCTAGTGGATGAGTTATCTGCTGATTTGGAGGTGACTTCTTTGTCCATAGCAAACTGTAAAATGAAAAGAAAGTTTAGAATGTGAATACTGACTAATTCAAATGATAACTATTACATTTTAATTTTATCCTTCTCATTCATATTTAACACTCTAATTATAGGAAATTTAATAATTTTACATTTGGAAATTATACCCTATACTTAAAGGATTCTTTCATTTACTGGTGTCTACATCTATCCCCCTCCTTATTTTCTCCTTGATTACATGGAAATATACAAGATAATGGACAAAATTTAGATCAGGGTAAGATCTGGCAAATGAAAGTATTCATCAGATTATTATCTTATTTTTAAGCATGCAGTATTCTGCATTTAGTAACCATGTGGGTGACAGTAAAAAAAAAGGTGACAACCAGTTTACAAAATCAGAAATCAGTTTTATAATCTTTATTTCTTTTTTCCTAAATATTCCCTTAAATGTAATTAATAATGATATTCACATTTGTTGCCTGACAGTTGTTTTATATAATCCTAATTTAAGAGATTAAGGAGATTTATCTTCTTTGCATCTGTTCAACAGGTTTTGCCATTTCTTTTTTTTTATTTATTTAAGGCAATGGGGTTAAGTGACTTGCCCAAGGTCACACAGCTAGGTAATTATTAAGTGTCTGAGGCCACATTTGAGTTCAGGTCCTCCTGACTCCAGGGTCAGTGCTCTAACCACTATACAACCTAGCTGCCCCCAAGTGTTTGCCATTTCTTGAAAATTGTTCAAGGCTGATATTTATGGAGTTTCTCAAATACTGTAAAAAGTTTCAATTAAAAAGATAAATTCTGAGAATAGCATATTTATACTGATTCTTTTTTACCACAGGTATGTCCACAGTATTTTTGGAAGGGAGTCATAGATGTGGATAATTTGCTTGCCATAATTACCTATGACTGCTCTTTAGTCTTTTTTTTACAGAACTGCATTTGAGTTCCTTTCTAAGAACTCGTTTCCTTACATTAATCAATTATTCCTGTTGGTCTGTTTTCATTAGAGTATGTAGATATTTCCTTTAGTGAAGTGAATCAGAACATATTGATGATTACCTGTTATTGGAGATTCTTGTTTCATGTTCCTCTTCTCCCAGTTTCACCTGACAGTGTGAGAAATTGAGAGATTAACAGTGGACAGTTGAAGTGCTTCACTGTTTTTGGTTATTTTTTTAACTTGTTAAAATAATTCAAGGAATGTTCAATCTCAAGCACATCAGGTGACCTATTAATTTATTTGCACTGTCTGTTCAAGAATATTGACTGAGGGGCTTTGTAGGAAATTTATCCAAATGCATATAATAATATTAAAATAGTCACCGTTCATTTACTTTCTTTTTCTTGGATTTTCTAAATACATCAATTTAGGGGGAAAATGTCTCAAAGAGAAGATATATAAGTATTCACTTAGAGGTTAATTTCTATGTACATTTAATTCTCAAGATTTCATAAAACAGCATGTGCCTACTAAACAAAAAGTAAATGGAAAAGTGTTTTGAAAGAAATGATTCATTTGAAATATCCTATTTGTATGTGTGTTCTTAGCTATGTGCCTTTGGGTAAGTCATTTCATGTCTTAGCTTTAGTTTTCTCATTTGTTAAAACGATAGAATTGAACTTAATAAAATTTATTACCTTTGTCATTCAAGGAATTTATATTCCTGAAAAGAAATGCAACCACAATGACTGAAAAGGTCATGTAAAAACTAGGAGATGCAATAAAATGGTACAAGAAAAGCCTATAGCTATAGAAAAGAGAGCATATTACATAATGGGTCTGGAAACATTTCTTTGCTCCAGAGACACATCTTCAGGAAAGAGATAAGCCCCATTCCAATTTAATACCTCCTTCACTTCTTCCTATAGTTTCTAGGCTGGCAAAGTTTCTAGTCCCTTGGTGTACCATTATAGCCCTACATAATCTATATAATGTAATCTCTTTAGCTCAATGAAATTTCAAATAATTTAACATCTCTAGACTTCAATTTCTTCATCCATAAATTGTACTAGTTGGTCATTTCTGACTTGAAATGCAAAATTCTATGAAACTCATAGATTTTGGAATTTGTTGACTGGAGGATAATGGTGAAGAAAACTGAAGAGATATGCTTGTGATTATTTTTCCTTCCTTTTTACTATGCCATGATCAAAAAAATGTTGGCCACTGAAAAATATTATTATAGTTGGTTTTATAGTGAATGATAGAATCGGAAATTGAGATCTAGAAAGGTATTCAGCAATGATTTTGTCCCTCTCCCTCATTTTATACATTAGGAAACTGATCCCTATACTGCATTATGGCTTGAAATTGACCCTAGTTTTTTTTTAAAGACTATGGTAACAGTGTTGGGCTACATCTGGACTCAGGAAGACTCATTTTTATGATTTCAAATCAGGTGCCACATACTCAGTTAGCTGGGTAACTCTGGGAAAGTCATTTAGACCTTTTTGCCTCAGTTCCTCATATGTAAAAATTTGCAAACCACTCCATTATCTCTGTTATGTGTGACCCAAGTAGCATCACAAAGAGTTGGACATGAAAAATGACTGACCAGAAAGCACAAAAAATAGAGAGTATGTCATTAGGAGCTTACTACCACAATAGAAAAATGAGCACATAATTTTAAAAAAAGTCATGTTTCCTTTAAAAAATTTTTTTTACATTAGTAGAGTTTTAAGGAAAATCAGATCATAATAAGTAGAAATTGAGCTGAGAAAGGAGTGCATACCAATTATACATAAAATACTTTATGGACCTTAAAGCACTATACAAATATTAGATATTATTATTGAGTAATAGTTAATACAAGTAATAATTATTAATAATAGCTAGAGTCTATGTAGAACTTTAATGTTCGCAAAGCATTTTACAAATATTTTCTTTCCCTTTCAACAGCTGGCAAGTAGATGCTGTTATTTGCCCTGTTTTATACGTGAGGAAAAGGAGATATTCAGGTTAAGTTACTTGCCTGGGTTCACACAGCTAATATGTGTTTGAAGCCAAATTTGAACTCAGTTTTTCCTCACTATAGGTCCAGGGCTTTGTCCATTGTGCCATCTCACTAGTTCTGTATAAATAAAGACCAGAGATAAGACCATGATAATAGATAAGAAACTGTAAGAAGACTAGTTTGGCTAAACTGTATAGTGAAGGCAGGAAGAATTACTGGTCCTAATAAAATAAATATTTGGTACAGAGTATGATGCCATTGTTTAGGCATGTTGGGATAAATTTTCAAGATTTATTAAGATAATATTCTAAGAGAAGGGAAATATCACAAAAATGGAGATAATAAATCTTTACTTCCATGAATTGTGACTTAGAAAGATAACAGTGACTACCAGATTTGTGCATGCATTAGAATATAAATTCCTCCATCAGAAGGTATGCACCTTATCTGTTGGAATTATTTAATTCTTATCCCTACTATGTAACTGGCACAGAGTAGGTACTTAATAATTATTGATTGAGTCTCATCTCTCTAAAATGTTGAAAATGGTCAATTGGATATTCATCAAGAATGTTATTCTATGAATATATGATTGGAGAAAGAATGGAGTAGCTTTCTCAGATAATCTTCTACAGCAAACTACATCTTCACAGTGATGATGTCTGTCCTTTGTTGTTGAAGAAGACCATGAGATCAGGGAGGGGTTTGTTGTGCAAACTCACCAACCTCACTTTCTCTTCCACAGCCAATCTGGGTGATTGGAGATGGCCCTGGATGAAAGGCATTCAGGGTTAAGTGATTTGTCTAAAGTCACACAGCTTTCCTGTACAGATGGGACAATTATATGTCAACCAATTTATGAGTCTTAAAGCCCCATACAAATGTTAGCTAAGGTTGGATTTGAACTTAGGAACAGAATGCTGGGCTTGGAATCAAGAAGACAAATGCACAATAATTTAGTTGACAGAAAAATAAGGAAAATATATCCTCTTATTTGTTTTTGATTTATTTATTACAAAAAAATTTGGCTCAGAATGTTAAGATCATATAATAAATGCATGTTTCATTTCAAATGAAATAGGCTTTGATCACATTTCTTAAATTTGTTTTTGAGGATAAACTTTGTATTGACATGAACTTACATTCTTTCTATGAGTTAATTATTTAGTATTTCAGGCAGAGATGTGAAGAATTTTTAACCTACTGAAGCCTAGGCATGATGCATAACCTTGGTGTTGAATCTGAGGAGAAACCTTTGAATCCCACTTAAATAAGTTTGATAATTAACCATAATATACTTAAGCAGTGACTTCAAAAATGGAAGGTTGCAGGTGATATGTAAACTGCCCAGTGTTATTCTGAAGTAACAATGTTGAAACATTTTTATGACCTTTAAAGCCCCTAGAAAACAGACTAACCCAGTGAGTCGATAAAATCTAAGTGATCCTGGGGATATCCAAGACTTCATTTTTAGATGTAATTCTTTATTAGCTCTCTGAGGGAACAGTTATATTTGAGGGAATTCTGCAATAATTGGAAGTGTTCTCATCTTTGTGAATCCTGGTAAAAAGTGACCTTCAGAGTGCCACTAATCTTTAATTGTCTAGGGTTGTAGAAATTAGTATCTTTAGAACCTGCATGGGACTCTGCAATCAATTTGAAAATTATCTAGTACTGAAATGAATGCTGTTTAAGACTAATTTTCCTGCTGTATACATCTGAACCATCTGATTGAGGCCTTCTCCCCCTTTTTTTCCTTAAAAAATTATTTTTTAAAATAAAAAAACTGCATTCCAGATTCTGGTCCTCCCTTCCACACTTCCCCATCCACTGAGAAGGCAAGCAATATGATATCAATTACACATGTGAAATCTTGTAAAATATTCCCATATTTGTCATATCACAAAATGGGAGAGAAATAGAGTGAGAAAACATACTTCAGTTTGTTCTTAGATTTCATCAGCTCTTTCTCTGGAAATGGATAGCATTTGTCATCATGAGTCCTTTGGAGTTGTCTTGGATCATTGTATTGATCACAGTGACTAAGTCTTTCACACTTGATCAACATTAGAATATTTCTGTTATATATGCTTAGTGATCTCCTGGTTCTGCTCATTTCACTTAGCAATAACTCATACTTAAAGATTTTCCCATTTTTTTTCTGAAATCATTTCCCTTATTAGTTCTTATAGTACATCACAATCATATGCTTCAGTTTTTTTCAACCATTTCCTAATTGAAGGGAATCCCCTCAGTTTCTAATTCTTTGGCACCACAAAAAGAGTGAGAATAAATATTTTTGTATTTAAAGATCCTATTTAAAATTATTTCAAAAGGAATCTTCCCTTTCAAAAAATACCACACCCTCTCTTTTATCTCTTGGATACAGACCTAATAGTGATGTTTGTTGCTGACTTTTGGTGAAGGAGCATTTTTGAAAGGTGAAGGCCCTTTTGAAATAATTCTGAAAGTCATTTCTAAATTGTCTATACAATTTTATATATTTTAATATATTATTTTTATTATAATATAACATTTTTCATTAAAATAAGGTTTATTAAAATGATTTTTACTACTAAGCATACTTTTATTGATAGTTGCTTTCTAATTTTTCATCATCTACTAATTAAATACATCATCACATAATAAGTATTGTGCATCTGAATACATCAAAAATGTACCCATCTTTGCATAATTATATTTGCAGCATCAAGCCTGACCCTATTTTTCAAGAAAGTTAGGACAAATCTTTGAACTACAGAGTTTCTTAATTTGAAGAAACCCTTGAAATAATATAGACCACCCTTCATTTTAAAGATGAGGATACAGTCTTTAAGAGTTTAATTACCCTTAAATTTGCACATTGAGTGCAGGCCAAAATAGGGATTACAATTTAGGTTTCTTGATTTCTAGTTCAGTACTTAGTGCAAATAATTTTTGCTTTAACCCAGGCTTTGCAGCTATGTACAGTTGTTACTTCTTCAAAAAGAATACACAAAGATGGCAAACAAGATTCCTGAATTTCATTTGATTTCACTTAATAAGCAAATATTTGCCTATAACAGGGTTCTGTTAGTCATTAAGGATGAAGTAATTTGCAAAGAAAATGAAAAAAAATTATAACTTATCATTGTTGAGAGTATTTGTCACAGGTGGCAAGGCATTGAATATATATATATATATATATATATATATATGTTTTCATTTCAATAAATAAATGTTTGTTTAATTATCAGTATGCACAAGCTTTTGTGCTCTGAACAGGGAATGTTGAATTACTTAACTTGTCTGCAGTGGAGGAAAGGTCTAAGGAAGTAATAGACAATAAGGTTTGAAAGTTTAAGGAAGTAATAGAAAATAAGGTTTGAAAGATAGAGTCAGCATCCTAAGGGAATTGGAGGTAATGGGCTCAAGTACAAATAGAGATGGTCTGTTGCAAGGAGAAGGGCCTCTTTTTTCAGCTATTAGAGAAAAAAGAAAGAAAAGGATAGAAGAGATTTTACAGAGTAATGGTGTTAGGGGATGTGAAGTATAAAATTGGAAAGAAGAGGGAACAATGAATAACTTAAGTTTTCTTAGTAAATTTTAAAGTTACCCCTTCTGCAGTGAAGAGAAGGGGTAAAGGGATGCTATAATTGAACTAAGGAAAAGTTTGGAAAAGATGCAGCAGAGAGGTGATAGAGTAGTATAAGGTTTTCCAAAGAATGATAAAGACCTAATTGAGTATAGATAAAACTGAGCATGTAGTATTTCACAGAAGTGTAAAATTAGCAAAAATATATCATCTCTGATGTTTATATGAAAATGTAACAAAAGATGTTCTATTTTGCAATGAATTAGAAATTCTGTTACCATTAGAATATCATAGTTATAACTGAAGTCTATTCAAATGGGTTGAGGAATCGATTTGATTTCCTAGGAAAAATATCTTTTGATGGAGGTTCAGGACAATGTGACAAAGAAAAGAGACCAAACTTAAAGCACAGTGATTTATTAGCATCTTTTTTTTTTTTGCAAGGCAAATGGGGTTAAGTGGCTTGCCCAAGGCCACACAGCTAGGTAATTATTAATAAGTGTCTGAGACCGGATTTGAACCCAGGTACTCCTGACTCCAGGGCCGGTGCTCTATCCACTATGCCACCTAGCCGCCCCGATTTATAAGCATCTTTAGGAATACTTTTCTCACTAATACTTTCTGGCCTACTTAGGGTACACAGACAATCAATAGCATTCTGTAGTATTTTTGGATGGAAAAGTAGACTATTCCATAGAAGAGAAAGGTGTAGAGAAAGAGCAGAATCAACCAAAAGAGGAAAGGAGAATATTTGGAATGCAATTGGCAAGATTTATTATTAGAATAAGAAAACATTCCCTGTTCAAGGGAAGGAGATAAGGGGAAGAGCCCAAATAATTTTAATTTATGAAAGAAGTTCTTTTAGGTAAAACTGCAGGGTCTCTTATGCAAAGTCAGCAGGTAATCTTAAGTATTTTATTTTGTGTTTGCAAAAGATTTTGGAACTTTCTAATATTAGATCACCAAATAGAGGATTTCTGCATTGTTAGTTTATCAGAATTTTGCAAAATTATTATGGTTCTTATTTTCTTCCTAACCTTGGGACTCTTAACTAGGATATGGTTCTGAAAGGGCTATAGTTTTATTTAAAAAATAAACAGGAAGGGGCTGCTAGGTGGCTTAGTGGATAAAGCACAGGCCCTGGAGTCAGGAATATCTGGGTTCAAATCTGGTCTCAGACACTTAATAATTACCTAGATGTGTGGCCTTGGCCAAGCCACTTAATCTCATTTGCCTTGCAAAAAACTAAAAAACAACCCCATAGATTAAGAGATTTTTCCAGTATCACACAGACTGTGAGACTTCACTATCATGGACTCTTTGGAAAGGACCTCAGTTAAAAAATAAACAGGATAAGCAGAGGAAAAGGGCTTTTTGTTGCCTTTTAAAAGAGACTAATGTTAAGAACAAAAGAAGGGAAACATCATGGACAGAATTTGTGTGATCAATTGAAGAAGAAACAGAGATATTGTCATTGAAAAGTATTATAAATACCTGGACTGAAAGAGGAACTAAGAGGGGAGTTCAAATAAAGGTCACAATCTTGGAAGACAGGCTTAATATACAAGTAGTATTTATTGAAGGTATAAGTTATTTGATTGTCTCCTAGAAAGTTCTCTCTGCTCAAAGCAAAGTTAGTATTTTTTTAACTTCATTTTTTTAAAAAAAACATTCTTCTAGATATTTCACACTAAAAAAGGACAAATTTTGCTAGAGTAGGAGAAGAAACTTTAGGGACAAAGGATCACTCCATTAGACTTTATTATAAAGCAAGAGAAAAAAATATAGGAATAGTGTGACATAAATTCTAAACTTTGTAAGAAGAGACTCAGAGGAAGATTTGAGAAGATCCTGTGAAAAAATATTCTGCAGAGAAGTAAAGCCAGGAGTGATAAGAGTCTCTCAATAATGAGATTCTGACTATGTGAAAAATTAGTGAAGAAACACAATTCTTATGAGGAGAACAAAGGGGAAGTAGCCTAGAAATATTCATGCAAATGCATGGGAAATTACCAAGCAGATTAGGTTTTAAATTGATAGGTACAGAAAACTGGAAAAAAAGATAAGCAGCTTAGGAGCAGCTAGGTGGCAGAATGGATAGAGCATGGGCCCTGGAGTCAGGAGTACCTGAGTTCAAATCCGGCCTCAGACACTTAATAATTACCTAGCTGTGTGGCCTTGGGCAAGTCACTTAACCCCATTGCCTTGCAAAAAAAAAATCTGGAAAAAAAAAAGGATAAGCAGCTTAGAGTAAAAAAGTATAGAATGACCCTATGAGAGCATTGTTAACTAAACCAAGGCTGAAAATGAGCTGAAAAAAGAGATGAGGAAGGCTAAGAATGACAGAAAGTTATACTAGGACAAAATAGAGCAAAAAAGTGATAGAACTTCTGTAATGATATATGAGATAATTATAATTGATTATGGATAAAAGAAACTGCAGACAAGATGAGTTATTCACCGTTCCCTATTCATGACACAAAAATCTTGTGTATACTGAGAGTTAAACAATACTTTCTAATTTTGATTTTTTTTTCTTTGCCACAAAAATATTTATCATTTACTTGAAAGGAGAAAGCAATAACAATTAATTGAGAGTTGATGCCTAACAAAAATACATAACTGCTTTTACCAGAACAACTTACCTGTTCCAAAAGAACTACACCCTAGCATGCAGAATAAACTTGCCTTATGATTAAGTCATAAGTTAGTGATCTTTAATAGTTTGTATAGAACTAGAGAGGTGCCATACGGTAGAAAAATTGTAAGTGGTACTCTGATTTTTAAGAAAAGACAATTAAATCTGCAAATTATCAACCAAAGCACTTGACTGGAACCTATTAAGGAATCACAGATAAACATCTAGAAAAGGAAGTGATGCTCACGGAAAACTTGTATTTCTTTATCACCAAAGATTCATGCCAAAATAATTTTGTTGATAGGATTACTAGACTGGCAGCAGTTGGACAGGTCCTGCTACTCACAGGAGTTGTGTTTGTGCCTTGTTCTCAAAGAGGAACATAATTTCAGGGAAGTGATCCCATGACATTCAAGTGAATTGGATGTAAGTGAGGGAGGGCTGTTTAAAGTCACCAGCCTCACTTCTCTCCTCTGGAGCCATCTGGGTCCAGTAGCCAGATATAGATCAGGATGATTGGAGATGGCTTCTGATGCCTTGACCTTTTTAAGCAAAGGTCTTTAACAGGTTTCAGTTGGGTTTAGACAGTATTCAGTGCCTGTTCAGTGATTAATGCTAGAAATCAAGAAAAAAAAGGATTCTTTTATCTTGTCAAAAAAAATCAGTCTAGGAAGGGAAGACTCTCAGGGTTGCAGACCAAAATAGAAAATATTTTACATTCACTGAGTCAAACTGGCCCAAACAGTGACCAAGTAGAGTTTGGCCTTGGAAGTATTGTTGGTTAGATAGTGAAAGCCAAAATGATTTGGTGTAAAGTTTGGTCCTTAAGAAAGAAATCTAGCTGCTAAACCCTGTGGCATCTCCTTTACATTCCTTTTTGAAGATAACCTGCCAGTAAGTGTGATACTCGATAGGATCACTTGACTGACTAATAAGGGCAATGTGATAGACTAACATAGCTTACTTGGATTTTAGTAAAACTTTTGACCAAGCATCTTAAACTGATATTGTTTAAATGTTGTAGAAATGTGAACTAGTTTAGAATTAGACAGATTCATAACTGGTTGAATGGTGGTACCTAAAGAGTACTAATGAATTTTCAAAATAGTAAAGTTTTAATTTGTTAAAGCTTTGAAATAAGTGAGTTAAGATGAGAATTTTGGTAAATAAAAAAATAACAGCAAAAAATGTTTTCCTCCCAAAGGCAGGAGAATTGTTTAAGAAATGAATGTGTCACTTAAAACAATTCAAACAAGTATTCAGATTGCTTAGAAAAGCAATATTTAAAGGTCACCTAATCATTCCTGTGTCTCCAGAAAGGATTATTTTTGATTAATTGATTTGAGCAGGCCATGATTTTTGTCAGTTTCAAAGATTTCCAGGGAATATAAAACAATTTGCTTTGGCAAATAATTTAATAATTAATATACTTGCTCCCCAGTTGTAGTACCATAAAACTATAATTAGTTCTATTCTACATAGTGATAGTTATGAGGCTAAAGAATCTTTAGTTTGTCTTGTTACTTTTACTTTGTATATCTGATAATAGTTTTTTATACTTACTTTTTGTGAATTTTTTGACTTTTCTATCATGCTTTTGCCTTGGATAGAGGAATATCACCTTATAGAATAGTGGGAAGAAATGATAAGAAATTAAAGAAGTCTTGGGAAGAAAATGGGGATTGTTGGTAAATATGTAATTATCAGGATCTGAAAAAACTATGTAAGATGTACTTTTATGTTTAATCTGCATTATTGATATCTCCCATAATTTTCTTTTATCTAATCAATCAGCTAAATAGTAAATCAAGCTCTAATTTAACAGTTGAATATCTAGTATATCCCTGCAACAGATACTATTTAAAGAGCAGTAAATCGATACAATATTCAAAAACACATTCAGATTTCTACATCATTCTCTTTTTGCTATCAAAGATAGAGAAGTTACTATATTTGTACTTTGCTATTATAGTCCTCAAGATTTATTCATAGAGAAAATAGAAATTTCAAATGATAAAACAAAGGTAGCAAAAACAGTTTGACCAATTAAATACGAAGAGAGAAGTTCTGTGATATAGATTATACAATTTTGAGGAGTTAAGGGATCAGTTCTCAAGGTACCCAAAGGAGGAGAAGGTATCAAATACATGAAAAAAAATCTGACATTATTAACTAAATAACTACTGATGAATAAAATTACTAATCCATCTATATTGAAATTAGATCAGTTTGTATGTAATTTGAAAGGAAGCTCTGGTGAAAGTATTAGAAGAGAACAATTTGATTTTGAAAATGTTATTCCAAAATAGACTCCAACATTACCATCACATAATTGAATGAAAAATGTGGAGAATAAAAGATCTTGAGAGTAATGTCAAGGTGAATAATTGACATGCACGGGATGTATCACATTATAGACAAAAGGTTCATATTTTTGTAGAATGGATGTAAAGGAGATATGCTATTGAAAAAGAAGATGGCCTGGTTCTATGACAAAAGTAATAAATGAAAGAGAGACTGAATGTTCCTTTGGTGTCATTTGGATGTGAAAGAAGTGTGAGGACAACCTTGGATGGACTTCTTAATAAACTTTTGGTGGGATGTTGACTATAGAGCCAAAGAATGTACAGGCATGAATGAATTCTGATTAACATATGAATGGAAAATCCACATAGATGAGGTTGCAGATTTTTGCTAAAGTAAAGGAGTGAACCTAAACTCCAAGAATAGATAAAATCAGCATGATCTTATTTTAAAAAAAAGATCATCTTGGGAACTCCCATCAGCAATAGAAAATCACTCTATGAGTGAATCATTTCTACTGTCCAAAAATGTTAAAATTGAAGGCTACTTAAAGAAAAATTGGGAACCTTACCATGAGATTGAATGAACTACAACCCATTACCAACTATGAATATATTGGAGGAGATAATGAAGGGAAGAATTGAGTCTTTGCTAGATTTGGTGGTGCCTACAGTGTTTAGCAATGCTTTATATACTGTAGTACTTAATAAATGCATGATAAATTAAGATTAGATTGAATTGAAAGGGGTATCAGTTTTGTAATCTATAAAATATCCTTCCAGCTCTAAAATTTTATCACTCTAATTCACTGAATGAATTTTATTAATCTGATTCACCAGTTATCACCAATATTTAACATTTCTACTTTTAACTGACTTTAAATATTAAGATAGAGTCATAAATCTCTCCTTATTAATGTCACATTAATTAAATCTATTTATAACTCAACCTGTAGTGATCATTGGTCTATTGTAACTACAGAGAATTTCTACTCCTTATTAGATTGTTTGTTGCTATTATTGTTATTGTTTGTCCTTCATTCTTGAAGAAGTCCATGACAACAGGAATGTGATGCCATGATATGCGAGTGAGTTGGATTTAAGTGAAGGAATGCAAAGTCAATAGCCTTACTTTCTCCTCTGGAGAGTATCCAGTAGTCAGATATTAATCTATTTGAATTAATTAAAGAGAGAGATTTTTGCTTTTCTAATCCAAAGACCTTGTTTCCTTAAGCAAGGAGGGAAAAATCATGCCATGTGAAGTTACTGAGGCAATAAAAGTATATGCTCCCCCCCCCCATTTAAAAAAAAAAAAACCAGGAACTAACTTTAGTAGAAGAGTGAATTGGCTTTCGTCTGTGTTCAGCCTAAAGCTTGTTTAAACTAATCTGTCTAGAATAGGGGCACTTTTTAAATCACCCTGTTGCTACTAGCAACACTTTTTATATAAACTGCCTTGTCTGTCGGGTTCCTTTAGAAATGCATCTTGTGAAAGAGTAGTATCCTACAATATAGGACATCATATTTGAATAGAATTTTAATAAGATTTTTGAACATAGATTCAAATTGACTTCATGTAGTCATCCTTCCTATGCTGCTTCATATACTTTCCTTTAGCTTTTCCACATAAATTTTATTTTCCAAACTTTTAATCAACTTTGTAGCTATCTCTAAGCTCACTATATTCCTTTCTGGTTATAAAACCTATTCAGAATCTGTTCAGAATTCTCTTTGATAGGATAATTATTTTATTTTCCCCCTTATGCATTTCAGTATCTGACTTTTTATCTGTAGTGCAACATATTACTAAAATTCAGGTTGTATTTGGCCATGGCTGATTACTATAGGATCATAGAATGTTTATGTTAGACAGGACCATTGGAATTAGATGGTTTAATTTCCTCATTTTACATGTAAGGAAACAAAAGTCCAGCTTTTTCCCCAAGGCAAATTAGAACTTAAACTCTAGATAGTTTAATTCATACTTAATTGTTTATTTTAAATTGTGATACTTTTAAAATAATTTTGGTTACATTTTATTATTCCTCCTTTGGTATTTGTGTATGGTCCTCAAAGGAATCAAGAGATATTTAAGATGTGATATAGAGAATTTTGGAATAGCAATTAACTGCAATGCTTCAAGAACCTTAAATCCTTTCAAGCTTGAAAAATGGCATATTATGTAACTCTAGGCAGTAAACTATTAAAAATCTCATTTCTAGATTTAATCTAATTAATAATCATTTAATATTTAGTCTATCTGGAGATCTAAAAGAATTATAAATTCAAATAACATTTTCAGAAATTTGGATAAAAAAGAGATGTTCAGACAAGACTGAAGAAGTTACACACCAGATGTATGTTATAAAATAATACTTTTTTTGGTGGTAATATAAAGAAATTATTGAAAAAGACCATAACTTTCTCTGAAGGAATAATAATTTAAACACCATTTTCTCATTCTTTTGAGTTTAACAAATGTGGATTTTAAAATAGAAATCAACTATTCTTCCCTTTATCCCCTTGTATTTTAAGTATTTTAAGTTGAATCAGAAAAAATGGGGAAATAATTTGGGAATTTTTCAAATTTTCCTTTATTTCCACATTACAGTGTCATTCATTTTGTAAAATTTATCTTATATTAAACTTTTACATATCTTTAAATTTGCCTTCAGGAGTTAACATTTTTCCTATCTTCCCTCATTTTTACAGCTTAATAAACAACAGTTGCAGCTATTAAAAGAACGATTTCTGGCCTTCCTTAATGGAGAAACCCAAATTGTAGCAGATGAAGCATTTTGTAATGCAGTTCGAAGTTATTATGAGGTAAGTGAAAAAAGCTTTTTTTTTTTTGTATTTTATGTCTTAAAAATTTCTGTAACACTTTTTTCCTTATTAGTTAGATTCAATATTTTATATTTCTAGTCCAAAAGCCCTTGTTTCCTTACAAGAGAGTAAAAATATTAGGTGAAATGCTACTGCTGATCATATAAAAGTGTCTGCTCACAAGGAACTATAAGCTTTCCTCCTCATAGAATTCTGTTATTATTTCTGAGTGACCAACTTTGATTCCATAACCTGATTATTAAATGAATAGAACTGGTGCTTTATAACATCTTTTGAGGAAGTGGGGGAGAAGGAAAGGTTTAGAAAAATTTTTTAGCAGGGATTGGTAAAGTTTAATATTAGCTGTCTTTGTGTCCATGTATCTAAATGATGCATTTTTAATCAAGGTTCCCATAATAATTACTATTTAAAAACCAATAAATAATTTGGAGGTGATAAATTACTTAGTTTTTTTTTCTCTGAAGGAATAATAATATAAACACCATTTTCTCATTCTTTTGAGTTTAACAAATGTGGATTTTAAAATAGAAATCAACTATTCTTCCCTTTATCCCCTTGTATAGACCATGATGGTTTTTAAGCCCAAAACTGAATTATTAATATATGTATTGCCCTTTTATATCTTATTCTTCAAACTCCATAATTAGCAATTATCCTCATCTTATTCTACTTTAGGGCATATGTCAAACTAAATCCACTAATTTATGTAGGAAGATCACAGAATTTTAAAAGTTGTCAATATTCATAATTTCTTCATTAAAATAGTCTCCATTCCCTTTGTCATTTTAGAGGATTATAATTCGCAATCATACCTATACTTAGAAAATATAATAAATGATATATATATAAGATATGAAATCTGATCTTTTCTATATAAAAATAAATCTTGCTTTGCTTTCTTATTTTTAAAAAATGGCTTATTTTGCTTATTTCATGCTCAATTTTGTTTTTATTTTCATTTTATTGTATTATTGTATTGCCCATGTTTCAAGTGGTATTGTCAATAAGTCAGCAAAAAGTATTTTGCTAATTTGTTAAGTATATCTTGTGCAGTTGTTGCTGTACTCACTTATGTGTCTGTAAAAAGTAAACACAAAAAATAAAATCAACCTTTGATAATATGTTATGAATTAAGCTGAAAGCATGGTGTTCTTGCTATTTTTATCTTTAGACCTAAGTACATTTATCCATTTCCTCTACATTTCTTCTTTTACTCTTATAAATGTTACTTTTGAGTTGCTTTTGGCTGTAGCTTTTTCATTAACTTAGTAGTCTATATTCTAGTTGGAGTTATTGTTTATCAGTCCTAATTAAATTGCTTTATATTATAAACCATTTTTTGTACTTTACTTTTTCATTCACACTTTCAATTCTGATGTAGAGTATACTTTAATATAATATTTTGCACATTAACATTTATCCTGTCTGTAAAAATGATTCTCTCCATTTACCCCCAAAGTATTGGACAAAGAACATAGCTTAAATTTCTATTCCTTACCTGGGAGGTTATTTGTGAACTGTATATGTTCCTGGAGATAAGGTTTTTTGGAAATAGAACTTTTAAAAATATACTGAAATGTATTTTTAATGTTTTTATGAAAATGAATATTTTTGCTGTGTGTGTGTTAGAAGGACTATCTCCGTTTCACCACCAATGTAATAATCCTTGAAATGTTTGTTTTCTTCACATTAACAATACTATGATAGCATTAAAAGTCATTGAAAGGTGCTCTTTGAGAACTCCCACATTCACACATTTCTTTGGAGTTCTTAAGAGTATTCATTCCTAACTACAGAATTTAAAAACCTAATAGGAGAGTAGATTGTAAGTCAACTGACTAGCTGTGGAAATGGTTGAATTTCGTTTCATCTGGGAAAAGCCAGATATTTCAAGTCAGCCTTGCCATAATAACTTGTATGAATATTACTAAAACAAAAGATAATCATATCATAATTACTGCTTATGCACACAGTTGTTGTACAGACTTAATGTTTGTTATCACTGAGGCAAGTCAGTTAACCTGTGTGCCTTGGATTTCTCATCTATAAAATGATGATAATTTCATCCTACTCATAGGTTTGTGTGATCTGGGCAAGTCACTTAATTCTGTTGGTCTCAGTTTCCATATCTGTAAAATGAGCAGAGAAGAAAATGGCCAATCACAACAGTATTTTTGCCAAGAAAAACTACAAATTGAACACAACTGAAAAATAATTGAAAATTATTTAAATTCATTTGAGTCATAAACATAGTAAATGCTTTGCTTTTATAGAAGTGATTATTTTTAATCTTTGACAGCCTTATAGTCTTTAAATCTGAAGTGAGGCTAAGTTCTTATTGAAGTCTGTGTTCTATGTTAGAGAGTTATGGGAGAAATATGAAAAGAAAGGGGGACTAGAGTTGATTAAAACATTGAGGAGTGTGGTATACACACATACTTTGTAAAGATTTGAACATGGGAAGTCAATCAGAATTTGAATTTAGAAATGATGTGAAGGAAAATTTTCTGGTTAAAAGAGAAATGGGATTGGGGCAAATGAAGAGGATCACAAAATAGAATCTTAAGAACATATAAGAAAAAGAAGAAAGTGATTGGGGTAAGATAAACTAATGTAAGAAAAGGAAAATGGAAATATTGGAGTTTGAACCATTCATAGAATGGATTATTGGGTGGGGGAAAATTGATGAAACAGAGTTATTTGGTGGCAAGACTGAAGTAAAGTAAAATATGACTGTGGGATTGTGTTGAGACCAAGGGAGCTTTTGCATTAAGAGGTGATAATGGAATATATATTTATTATCTAAATTTATTTTCTAAACATTTAGAGTTGAAGTGTAAGTACCTGCAAGTTTTGCAGAAAATTAATGACTGAAAATTTCAACCAATATAGAAAATAGAGAAAATCATTTACTTCTTTATGCTGAAATTATAATGTTTACATTTCTGCCACAACTAGATGACAGTTATTTGTTTCCCAAGTGTATGTAGGATGATTTCCCTGAAGGAGAAAGTAAAAGACTTAATTCCTCTCTACTTTCCAGGTTTTCAGACTCTTGATAAATTGTTCCTAAAACAAATGGATATAGTAGGAAAAAGAAAAGCATTTTAGGTGAAAAGGGGAAAGTTTGACCCTTGTAAGGATCTTAGAGAGTGAAGGAATATTACACAAAGGAAAAAGGGAAAGGGGGGAAAAAGAGACAGTTTATAAATAAAATTTAGCAGATTTCAGGCTGTTTGACTAGATATGGATAGTTTGAGGTGGAAGAAGTTCTTATCCTTCAAGGAATTTTTAAATATAGATACAAACATTATATGAGCAATTTGGGTTAGAGGAAGAAGGGTAGCATTAGATAGTGGTTCTCTGTTGAGAGAGAGTGCACATTTTTGTTGACTTGTTAACAACAGTAGTGAAATCTGTTGCCTTCCAGGGGAACATGTTGATAATTACAACTATCCTGTTTAGGTTATTATATGGGCACAAATGACATTACTGGGAAGCAACTAAAAATATTTTTTTCAATGATTATGCAGTCATGGGCAGGAAACAGATTTATATCAGGGAGAAAGATTTTTCCCCTCTATTGATTAAAGATAAGAGATGCAGAAAAACAAAGGTTAATCTGAGCAAAAACAGCTGGCTAAAGAAGTGGAATTTGGAAACGGGACTTGAAGCTTTGAACTTAAAGTACAAGTATAGCAGATTCCTGGCCAAAAATACCTCACAATGACTAGGAAGAATTTATTAGCCAGGTGTGATGCAAATGTAATTGAAGTAGTTTTAAACTATTAGAAACAAGACAAAAGCAAGGATAAAGTTGTTTATTTATTTATTTCCCCAACTATCCCCCTCAGCCACCATAGAGAGTAGTTATAAAGAAGCAAAAATAAATTTCCTGGAGCCCCGAGGAGATAAGCTCCAAGGAAGTACAGTAGTAAAATTTATATAAAGTATATAAAAATAGCCACAGTTAATGAATAAGAGCCACCATAGTTCTTAATGCAAGGAGATGAACTTGACCCACAGGTAGAGGAATCAGCAAGGAAAGACTATGCTAGATCTGATAATTCTTGCATATCTGGAGAAACTAGTTACTAGGGTTGAAACTGGGAAGCCCCATGGAAAAAAATGACCCCTGCTTTCTGGATTTTGTGATAGAGTGGGGGAAAAAAAGCTGGACACATTCTGACATGCTTCCAAGATTTGAAAAAAATACCACTTTTAGAGGAAATATGGGTAAGATATTAGATTGGAGTAAAATGATTTTAGAGAGGTCATACCATATGGGATGGAGAAATAGCCAAGAAGGAAATTCTGAAGATTTAAAAAAGAAATTATTCCAGGAAAGTTGAAAGAGGGGGAAAGTATTTGTCTGAAAGAACTGATGTATCTTGCTAAACCTAAAATTATAAAAGCTTTATAAACATAGGATTATAATAAAAGGCAAAATATAGATTAGAGATTTTAAAGTTTTATTCTCTAAGATCTTACCACTAACTTATAGGTGATGGCCATTTAGAAAATGACCTCACATGAACTGGAAAAGAGTTGAATTTTACACAGAAACAGAGAATAGGGGAAATGATCAACCTCCTTTGTGGCCTGATCATGAAGATTGCACAGTATTAAGTTGCCCAAACTGCTTCTCAAAGACTATCATCCCTGTATACTACTATTTGGTCTCTTCCTGGCAGGACAGATCTCCCAACAATCCTGATCATTGCCCTCCTGAGTTCGTAATTAACATAGGGAAGATACCTGGGGGTCTTAATTTCTTACTAAGTTGGTCAAGGTGACAGATATGAAGGCTGAATACTCTCTAAAGAAATCAATCTTTCTTTTTTACTAGGAATATAGTTTTGAGAATCTTATACTTAACAATCTAAGCAGAGAAATCATCAACCAGCTTAGATTTTTAAGAGATATGTACAGAAGTTGAAAACAAGGCCAAATAATAGAGGAAGGTCAATTTAATAAGGTGCTGTACAAAGCATGTCTGTAATGTGAAAGCTCAGAATGAGCAGAGGCTTAGAAGCAAGTAGGTTTTTAAAGATATATTGGGAAGAACAGGAATGTCTAAGAAGGTATGGGAATGTGGATTAGAATGAATAAGATAATGGGCAAACAATAATGGGGAAAAAGGAAGAATTGCTTAATTCTTGGTTTGCTTCTGTTTTTAACTAAATAAGGAGGATAAGCTTTGCTCAGAAAAATGACAATAAAAAATCACAAACAGGATAGTAAGGGACCTCTAAACTGCTTTGATAAATTTAAAGCATGTATGTTCTCAGATATTGAGGAAAGTGGAAGATGTGATTGCTGGACCACTGACATAGCATAGAAAACTGGAAAAGATAATTCAACATGGAGAAAGGGTGAAGTTGCCCCAGTTTTCAAAGAGTGAAGAGAATTTGGGGTCACTGAACTTGATTGAATGTGATACCTGTGGAAATTCTAGAATAAACTGTTAATGAAGTGGAGAGTAAATATAAAGAATGGGAAGATGGAAACTATAATGGCTTCATCATGAGCATTTCTTGCCTAGCTAACATTGTTTCTTTTTTAACAGAATCACCGAAACCAGTAGAAGAGAGAATTACTACAGGCTTAGTTCAACTCTAGTTCAGTAAAGATTTTCTTATCAGAAAATGGAAAGTCATGGAAAAGATAGTAATACAACCAAAGATACCAATACAACTTATACAACAATATGAGGGAACATATTCCTCTTGACAGGAAGTCTCTAGGGTAATATCTCACCATCTTCATGTGGCCTTGAGTTGACTAACTTTTTATTTTATTCATGACTGAATAAAGTCATAGATGATAATCTCATTAAATTTATAGAGGATAAAAAGCTGGTTAAGAGAGTAAGGATCCAAAAAAGATTTTGATGGACTAAGAATTTGACTGAATCTAAGATAAAAGTGAATAAGGATAAATTTAAATTAGTTCCTTTAAGTGCAGAAAAAAAGTCTCACTTGTTACAATGTAGGACAAGCATATTAGATGGCTAATGTCCTAAGAAAGATCTGGTGATTTTGGTATGATACAAGTTTAAAATGAATAAACAGTATAATGTCAGTAGTGAGAGAGAAGGGGGGATGGGGGAAGGACTAAGACTGAATTAAAAGAGACAGAACTTCCAGATCATTTAGAAAATGACCACATGTGAACTGGAAAAGCATTGAGATTTACACAAAAACAGTCCTACTGTATTCTGTTGTAGTCAGACATATAGTATGTACATACACACACATACACACACACACCAGAAAGACATTGCAAATGGGGTTTTATCGCCCAGAAAAGTCTTGAGACCATGGCTTATGAGGATCAAATGAAGGAATTGGACCAACTAACCAATTTCTAAAGATGTGATGATTTAGGGTGGAGCTTGATAGCTATTTTCAAGTCTTTGAAAATTTCTCATATTTAGGTAGGGTTAAGTTTTTTCTATTGAATCTCAGATTACAAAGCCTGGAGCAGTAAGTAAAAGTTCCAGAGGGATATATATATATATATATTTTAAAACTTCTGAAGAAGGTGGTACTAAGGAGGTCTGGGAAAGATTTCATGCAAATTTCTTTCAGACAGAAAGGGAGTCAGAGAATATTAGAGGTAGGGCTAAGAAGGTAGAATGATCCAAGCCTAGAGGAGAGTGAAAAGATTCTGAATTAGGAGATGGAATTTTATTTTTCAAGGAGGCTAGTATCACTGGGTCATAGAGTATTTCTAAAGAAATAAGTAGTTTGGAAGATGGAAAAGGCAAACAGGGCGAGGTTATAAAGGACTTTAAACAGCAAAGGGATGATTTTATTTTTTTATCCTGGACTTGATAAGGAACTATTGGAATGTATTCACTTTTTTTATTCAGTTTTGATGGAGGAGAAATTTATAACTGAGTGGAGGATGGAGTATAGTGGAGAGATTTGAGGCAAAGACTACATCTTGCTAACACAATAGTTCAAGCATAAGATGACTGAAGGCCTTCACTATTGTGGTTGCAATGTCAGAAGATAGAAAGGTGGGTATATATAAGAGATGTTATAAAGGTATACATGATAGGACTTGGCCATTGATTGAATATAATGGAGAGGGAAGGAAAGTTGAAAAGTCAAGGATACCCTAGATTATTATGATCTTGAGTTATTGGGAGGATAATAGTTTTCTTGATAGTAATAGGGAATTTAAGAATGTTTGAGGATCTAGGGGGAAAGATAGTAAATCTAATTTGATTTTAAGGTATCTCAGGGCATTCAATTTGGGTTTTTTAAGATATCTCATGACATTCAGTTTGATTGTTGGAAGTGCAAGATGAGATGGGAGAGATGTTAGGACTGAGCACGCAGATCTGTGAATCTTTTGCATAAAGATGATAATTGAAACCATAGAAGCTATTGAGATCACCAAGTGAAGTAGTCTTGGGGAAGAAGAGAAGATGAGGCAGGATAGAACTTTGTGGGACCCCCTGCTGTTATGGATAAAGATCCAGCAAAAGAGATCAAAGGGGGGAAAAAGGATCAAGGAAAAACATTTCTATTGGGAAAGGTATTGTATATTGGGGAAAACTCAGTTAAAAGTAAAAGCAATTTCTTTTAAAGGAATAGTACGCAAGGAATAATTTTACAAGTAAGTGATAGAAATCACCAATGTCCTTGCTTTCTCCTTGGAACAGGATAATGTCAAGCCTTCCTGACCCTACTGTTTCTAGATTCTGGGAGGTCTGTGTGTGTGTGTGTGTGTGTGTGTGTGTGTGTGTGTGTGTGTGTCTTTTTTTCTAGGTGTCTCACATATATTGTTATACAATCAAAGACCAAGGGGAGCCCTCTCTGAGTGAATTTTTCATCTCATACTCTAGTAAAATAATGTCTCTCACCCAAGCATTATGTGATATTTAATAATTTGCTATGAAAGAGAAATGTTTTCTAGGTACTGTATAGGGGTTTAAGACTCCAATAATAGCATTTACATAATGCTTTAAAGTTTGCAAAATACTTTAATGTTTTATCTCATTTTATCTTTATAGTGCTATTATTCCCAGTTTTTACAGATATGAATACTAAGGTGGACAGCAAAATGACTTGCCAAGATTTATACATTAAGTAAACGTTTGAAGCTGACTTAAACTCAGATTTTCTTGACTCTAATGCTCGCTCTCTATAAATTATGCAACCTCATTGGTTGAGGGAACAGGAGTAGAGAACTAGAAAGAAGCTTAAGGAGATGATGTGGCCATTTAAAGGCTTTTTAAAAATATAGAATTGAACATATTTGTAGGTCAGAGGTAAATGAGTCAATAGAGAAAAAGGATAAGAAATATTCAAGGTATTTTGATGGGGCAAGGTCTGAGATGAAGTGGAAGGGCATGAGAGAAAGAGAACAAGACCAATGTGACTCATAAAAATAGTTTTAAATTTGTAGTTAGAGGATCTAGATTCACATATTACTTTTGCTGCTTATTTCTTATGTGAGAGTAGGTAAATCACTAAAAAGCAACATTCCTTATATGTTAAATTTAGGGACTCTGTTATAATGAGCTCAGAATTCCCTTATAGGTTCTTTGATGATTTAGGTAGATTAGCCTTGGCAAACAAAATGTCTACTTCAAAGACTGGAGTAGGGTTTTCAAGATAAAGACTGAGGGAGATGAGACAGCTCATAATTAAATGGGCTTGATTTTTCTAAAGTAGGAGGCAAAAGTCTCTGGAGAGGTTATAGTAATGGTAAATATTAGGGAGCAGTGTGATTGAGGAAAAAAAAGGTTTGGAATGATGAGAGGAGTGGAATAGAATAAAAATTGAATCAAGGTGAATCAAGGAAGAATAGAAAGATGGCTAGACAGTCACAGGATCCTTTTTTTGGTATTAGAAAACATGAATTTTAATTATAACCAGTTAAGAAGGTTTCTTGCTTTTATCTAGTGGTTGATTATTCAACAGTTTAGATTTTGGAACACTTATAAGGCAGGTATGATGCAGTGATGAAAATTAGAAAAATAGAAGGCAAAAGGAAAAGGTATTAAATATCATTGTTGAAATTGGACTGATCAACTCTAGGGTCAAGATTATGAAGTTAAAGTGAGATAAGCAGCTATCATAGACTTTGTGTGAACCAGGAGGGCCAGAAGGACTAGAGATTGTAGTAAGCATGATGAATTGGTTTATGAGGCATAAAGCAGAGCTAGAAAGGAGAACAGGAGATTTTTATTAGAGATGGAAATTTCAGAACTTAAAAATCAAGTACATGATGCAGTTGTGGATGTTGAAATCTAAGGTATATCCTATCTCTTTGAGTGGCTAAACTAAAATTCTAGAGGTTGTAGGAGTGTCTGAACCAGAAAAAATTGTGTTTGAAGGGATAGCAATACATATGCTAGGAGTTTCTTTTGGAGAAATTTAAACCAGATTATTCATAAAAGATTAAAAATACAAAAGAAAACTGCATTACTGAATGCATTGGCAGTGTATCAGTGTTGCTTCAATTCCCCATCAACATGATGCATTAGCAGAATGAAACGGGCAGGTCACAGAGACAATAATGCTACTTTATCAGCCAATTCACATGTACTTCTATCTAATACTCAGTACCTTTCAAGGATGTCTTAATTGATTAAAGATTGTTTTAGGCCTGATTTAGAAACATATGATTGATTGATTCAGGAGAACTATTATTACCTATTTAAAATATCAGGTATAGCATTTGTTAGTTAACTTTAATAAGAGGTCAGGAGATCCAGTGATTGATTGACTCAATCAAATATTGTCCTTTATAAAGGACAGGACAGAAATGGATAATGAAGAGTTAATATTCAAGATAAATGGTGAGTGATGAATTTCTCACCACACCAAGGTGAACACTGCAAAATCTGACAGATGTAGTTATTGAATTATTTTTTAAAAATCATAGAGAATAAAAATACCATAAGAAGGATACATGTCTTGGTTTTCAAAAAGGGGGAGAGAAGATAGTCTTTAAGCTTCAAGTCAAATAGTTTGACTTACATTCCTAGATAAGTTCTGTTTTTTTTTAAGATTAGTAAACATCTAAAAAAAGTAGTAATAAAAGTAATAATAGCTAGCATTTTTAGATAAGTTTATTGTTTACATAACCCTTTGCATATATTAACTCATTTGCTCCTCCAAAGTCTCCTATAAGTACTCTCTTTTTAAAGATTAGGAAGCTGAGGCTAACAGAAATTAAATGCCTTATCTAGGATCCCATAGCTCATAATTGACTGAGGCAAGATTTGTTTCTAGAATTTTCCTGGTGGCAGGGTCAGAACTCTGTCTACTTTGCTACAGAACTTCCTGGTAGGATGTAATATATCAGATTAGGAAGGTGTTAGTCCCTTTCCTGGTTGATCCACATCTTGAATTTTTTTTAATTTTGGAAGCAACATTTTGGGAATGACTGATAACATAGGGAGCATTTAAAGGAAAGCAGCTAAGATGGTTAAGGGCTTCTAGATTATCTCAGTTGAGGATCAGTCAAAAGTTGATAGATGACTGTGCTAGAGAAGACCCAGTTTGTTAGCTTTTCAAGATGACTTGAAGAAAACTTCAATTTGTGCCTATTTGCTGACCTGGGGATCAGGATAGTTTTATGGAAAAACAATGTGATAACCTATTAAGAGGATCAGTCTGTCAAGAAGCCCATAGATTTGGAAAGCCACTCTGTCTTTCCAAAGCACAAGTGAAGAAGGAAACTGCTTTTTCTAACTCTGCAGCTTGGAAAAGAACATCTAGAAATCTTTTGGAAAAGAAAATGTTGCCTCAATTTTGCACCTCTGTGGCATGGATGATGTGATTGTAGTTAAGACAGATTATTAAAGACGTGCCAAGTAACTGCTCAAATTAATGGAAAATATATCAAAATTGAAGCATGCTTTAATGGAAGCTGACTACATGACAGGTGGTAAACAGGACATTTTGGGATGCACTATTTAACCTGCAGAAAAAAAGCCTGTCTGTGGCATGTTAACTGCCCTGACATATTTAAAGGGATCTTACATGGAGGGAGAGATTCTATTTTTCTCCCAGCTTATTACCTCACTCTCTGGACTTGTCCCATGTCTCAGGAGCTTTGTTAGACTTGTTGCCCTGATGTCCCCAGCACTTTCCTGGCTGTTTTACCTCCTCATTAGCCTTTTCTCTAGACATGGAGCCCATTCCTTTTCCCATAGTTTTCTAGCTCCCCTTGTTTTGTTTTATCTTGCCTTATTAGAATGTAAGCTCCTGGAGAGTAGGGTCTTTCTTGTTTTCTTGTGTTTGGGTCCCCAGTGCTGAGACAGGACCAGCACACAGGAACCAATCAAACATTCCCTCTGTCTCTTCATTTTTCTATCTTTCCAGTCCCAGAGCTAGTGGGGAATTGCAGGGAGATCTTTAAGCCAGTGCAGGATGAACACTTGCCATGTATGTGCAGTTCAAAGACTTGTTCTGGCATTGATCGGGCTAGATGCTCCCTAAAGGCCCATCCAGCTCAGATTCTGTGATTTTGTGAGTCTAAATTAATTATTGCAGCTGGGGACTAGCTAGGGATTAGGAATTGGGAAGGGGAAAGGAACTCAAAATGTTCCTTTATTTAATACCATATTCTTATGCAAATGGAGCATCATTTCTGCAATATTTAACTGGAGGCAGAGAATGTAATCTTAAATTTTCAGCTTTTTTACTCCCCAACATAGAGACTGTGGTAAATGAGAGATATAAATCAAACATGGATTATAGAGTGGTTTCAGCATTTTACAGAAGCAAAGTCCATTAACAAAAGTAATATAGGAACAGAAACCATCGATAAACCCTCTATTTTATACTGGACATAGCCCATCTGAGTCATTATCTTTAAATATAAAATTATCAAGGAGATGAGAGGGAAGTTGAGATGTGTTTTTTCTTAAATACAGATATAGAGGAAAGTAATAATAGATTTATTTTTGTGTGTAATTTCCCATATTGTACTTTCCATCTGATGTTTCTGCTTCTGGCTTCCACAACACAAGGTTCATAATATCTAAATAAAATTTACTGTCTGATTACTTGACAATTGATATGTCAACCAATAAATCACACTTGTTTCCAAAGGATAGTAAACTGTTGCTTAGAGCTTATTATAGATTTTCAAGTCCAGTTATTTTTAATAGATGTGGAGCATTTTCTTTCATTCTCTCTCTAGTGTCTTGCAAAAGTCTTCATGTTGAAGAACAAAGTGGAATTTAATACAAATTTATATATCCATTTTGGCACCCCACATGTTTAATGGTTAAAGAGATATTTAATATTCAATTCTCAGATTTATTTTAGTAATTTCCTAAGGCCTGAAACAACAAATTAAATTATATGTAAGTTTTAATAGTGCTCAAGATAGGGCATTATCACTACTCTTTAAGGGATAAAGACTCGCAATATTTTGAATATTAACTTTTCTTCATGTAAGTAAAAATGGATAGAATTGAAACCCAATTCTGGAATAAGGACATGGTATTCTAGGTTTGAATAAATAGAATGTAGTGTGTTTCTTCAGACTTTTTCAATCATAGGAAAAGCAAACTTTTTGATATCTTGGACTACATTTAAATCCTAGTAGAGTGAGACATTAAATTATATTGCTTCAGGGGACTGTCACTGATCTAGTTATAATCTTCCTTGGTGGTTCTTGATGCTTTGCTTCTAATAATAATATTTCAAATGCTATTGCCTCAAGAAACCATTACTGACAGTTATTATCTTCTTTGATATTAATACCTTGTTTCTGATAACATTAGGAATAATAATATTTTCATTCTTTGGAACCATGCTTATATTGGAAGAATGTTTCTAGCACTATTACTGAGTCCAGCTCATCAATTCTATTTAAGAAACTTTTATTAAGTAACTATTTTGCACAAGGTGCCATATGATAAACTGGAAGGTTACAATGATATTACCTATTCATCTCCATACTTACACAAATGCATACATCTGTGTATGTGAGGGAGTGGAATCTGCCAAAAGAGTGGAAAAGAAGACCCAGGGGAGGATTTCAGGAGAGCTGGGTTATGAATAATGGTCTAACAGTGAAAGACTGAAGAATATCCAGGTAGTAACATCAACATGGGGGTGACGATCAACCTTAATGGACTTGCTCATTCCATCAGTGCAACAATCAGGCATAGTTTTGGGGTGTCTGCAATGGAGAATACCATCTGTATCCAGAGAAAGAATTGTGGAGTTTAAACAAAGACCAAAGACTATTACTGTTACCTTGTTATGTAATTTTGCTATCTCTTATACTTTATTTTTTTCCTTAAGGATATGGTTTTTCTCTTATCACATTTAATTTAGATCAATGTATGCCATGCAAACAATGGAAAGCCTAACAGACAGCCTTCTGTGGGTGGTGGTGGGAGGGAAGTGAGATTAGGGGGAAAAATTATAAAATTCAAAGTAAATAAATTAAAAAAAAGAATATCCAGGCAGGTAGGAAGAGAACCAGGAGAGATGGCAAGGGAGTAAAGAAGAGGGATATCCATAAAGAAGAGTTAGTTAAGAATATTAAAAGCTATCAAGAAGAATGATGATTAAGAAAAGACAAGATTTTTCTGACAAGAGGTCATTGATACTAACCCTTAAAGAGAGCAACTTTCAGTAAAGAGACTTGATTGTAAGCCAGATCTGTTTTGGCCAAAAACTATGAGTCCAGATTAACTTTATTTTTCTTGGACTAGCTAAAAGAGACCATTATTTTCTTTATTTCTTTCTCACCTAACCTTAATCACTTAATGGACCTTGCCTCGGTCAAACTGAAACCTGGGAAAGATCTTTATATTAAAAGACTAAGGTTTCTCATTGGGGCCATATCTAGTCATCCTGATTCTATATATCTACATATCTAGATCTAGATGTAGATCATCGATATCTATATCCAAATGACTCAAGAGGAGAGAGTAAGGCTGATGACTTTGCACAGCCCTACCTCTTTTAAATTCAATTTACTTTGAAGACGTGGCATCACCATCCTGATGTCATAGTCCTCTTGGAGAAAGAAGGACAAAAAATAAGTTGAGAAGTGAAATGGATTTATTAGGAAATGAAAGGGAAGCAAGTTTATAGATTACCTTTTCAAGATGGTTGTAAAAAAAAAAGAGAAGTAGGACAGTATCTTAAAGTGGTAAGAGTATTAAAAGTTTTATTTTTAAAGGATGAGGCAGAACTAGGCTCATTTATATTTAAGAGAAAAAAGAACTGAGAGAGAGAGAGAGAGAGAGAGAGAGAGAGAGAGAGAGAGAGAGAATGAATAATCAAGGAAGCTAATGTTTGACATCGAAGACATTAATATTAAGGGCACAAGTAGCAAGATTAGCCTATGCAAAGAGAATGACCACTGCCTTTTCAGAGAATATAACAACAAAGGAGAGAGAGAGAGAGAGAGAGAGAGAGGGAGGGAGGGAGGGAGGGAGAGAGAGAGAGAGAGAGAGAGAGAGAGAGAGAGAGAGAGAGAGAGAGAGAGAGAGTAAATAAAGCTCTAGAGATGAAATTTTTAAGTTTTGGGATGTCATAGTACCCTTTAGCTGTCTAATAAAGCCTATGTATCCCTTCTGAGAATAATCTTTTTAAATGCATAAAATAAAATACATAGGAATACAAAGGAATCCAATTATATTGTAATTGTAATTGGAAAAAAAAAAAGTAATGAACCTATCGGTTTTCTTTGGACCCTAGGTTAAGAATCTGTGCTTTACAGGAATTTTCAGGCTTATGGATGAGGGAAGTTCAAAATGAAAAGCCTTCAGTGTTTTTTTTAGTAATATTGGTAGTAATAGTATTTACTAAGAAAAGGGAGTGACAGTGGTGTAGAGGACTTGAGAAGGTTTGGAAGAGTATGACAGTTAATTAGGGAATGAATGAATTTCATTGCCACAGTGAGAAAAACCCAGTTAATAATAATAATGAGGTTTTAAGGATTATAAAGTACTTTAAATACATTATGTATTAATATGCATGAATTAATTTTTGCTTCACAATAACCCTGTAATTTAGAACCTCCCACTCTTCCCTTACCCCTAACATCCAGCCTATGATTTCATAATTGAAGGAATTCTGTTGGAATGCCCAATTCTTAGAATATTTCTTAGATTCTTAGAATATTTCTTAGAATGATTCTTAGAATATTTCTACATATCCTAGTTTGAGAATTACCAAAGGGCACTATGATGTCATCCAACTAACATGTGTCATAGGCAATACTTGGAAAAAAAGACAAAGATGGGAAAAAAAATTTATAACAAATCCTTTTAACCTTCAAAGAAAATGACCATGACATCCTTGGGTTTAATTGTCATGACATTGGATACCCCTATAGAAAAGGGCTCTAAAGAGAAAAGCAAAAACAAAGTCCTTATATTAGGGAAGGTAAGAGAAATAAGTATATACATAATTCCTCCCTACCAGCTACCCACCAAGCTCTGTGCTGAGCACTTTAGAAATATCTCACTTGAACGTCACAACAACCCTGGAATGTAGGTACTGTTACTATCCTCAGTTTACAAGGAGGAAACTATAGGTAAATAGAAATTAAATGACTTCCTCAAAGTCACACAGCAAGTACGTATCTGAGGTTTCATTTGAAATCAGGTCTTCTTTAGTCCAGACCAAACACACCATCCACTGCACCACTTTGCCGCATAAAACACATATGGAAGATAATGTTGGAGATTTCACATTTCTGAAGCAATTATTAAGGAATCAATTCACAAGGCATCTGAAGGAGGGAAAGATGGAAAAAGATGGTAAAAGATGGTAAAAATCTTAGGTCTTATGAATATTGGAAAAAAAGTATCCAAAGTAAAAATCAGTGATTGCCAGCATAATACCTGCTTTCACTAATGCAATTTAATACAACTTTTAAAGAAAAAAAAGCTCCATATGCATCAAGGACATTCTCAATGATGATATTCAGATGAAAAAGGAATACTTTAATAAATGTTCCAAAGGAAACTATATGTTTACTTTTGCTCAGTTGACTAATAGATGTAGAGATGCTAGATTTCACCATGCTTAGTGCTTGTAAATTTATATCATCCTCATTTCCTTTGATTTAAAACCTGCCTTCCAATAAGATGTCTCCCTATACAATAAGATGACTAGGGAAGAGAATTTTGGTATTTAAGGGATGGTGAGAGGAACTATAAGAAAGTAGATAGGATTTTGTGGTAGGTTTATATTTTTCTTAGAGCAAAAGAAGGACAATGGACTAAGTCTTGCATGTGCTGGCAGGGTAGATGGCTAAATGTCTATGCTGGGTAAACATGTAACTAGCTGGAACATGAAGTAGTGGTCTAGGGATTGGCTAAATGTAATGGGTTGAAGTGAGTTTTCATTTACCCTACAATCTGGAGAACTGAGCTCTAGGGCAAGGTTCTGAAGCAATTAACTCTCTAAGTGGGTTTTAAGGGGGCAATAGTTTCTAAAGATTAAGATTTTAAAGGATGACTCCAAAGAATTAAAACTGAATATCCCTCAGATGATAATAGAAAGGTACATGATAGGTATGTTTAGGCTCCCCATGTAACACAAAAGGACTTTAAGGACTTTTAATAAATATTATCACAAAAGAAATGTAAACTGAAAAAAAGAAAAACTGGATTGGACATTTGAGAATGAGGAGTAATAGAGGGCTTATGCACTCCATAGTTATTCTTGTAATTTCAAGAGAAAGTAAGGAAGTCTAAAGAATTTTGGGTGGATCCCTTGAGGCCAAGTTATGTGGGGTACATGGGTAAGAATTGCACAGGATGAGCAGGCATGGATTTGCTGAAATATATATCATTGGTGTCAATATCCATATGAATAATATCATATATACAGTATAGGTATAAAAACATGAAAAAATCATGCTCTTAGAAGAATTTACTGTTAGTACTACCATTTCTAACCATTACTATTACTATTACTAACTACTACTACCTACTGTTACTGTCTATTATTACTAACTACTACTGCTAACTACTACCACTGTTACTGTCTATTACTACTAACTACTACCTATTATTGTCTCTTACTACTAACTACTACTTCCTACTATGACTGTCTATCACCACTAACTACTACTGCTAACTACTACTACTACTACTACTACTACTACTACTACTACTGCCTATTATTGTCTATTAGGACTACTATTACTGTCTTTTACTACTAACTCCTCCTTCTCCTTCTACTACTTCTACTACTACTACCACTATCCCTACTGCCACTGCCAATGCTACTGCCATACCACCAGTTCCACTACTACCATTTCCACTGTGACCACTACTGCCTGTACTACCATGATTACTACTGCCATCTCTGCTATGCCCACCACCACCACCACTACTACTATTAGCATTACCGCCACTGGTTTTTAGGAAACAGGACTATTGGAGATGGTCTGACTGCTGAGGAAGTCTCTTGGTTTTAAGTTGGTTTTGCTAGGAAAGGACCAGCATGTGACATCTGACAACAGAATTCGACAATTTAGTCCATCCTTAACTGCCTCTCAATGAGTCCATTTAGCGCTTTTCTCAAAAGAGCTTCCTTAGTTTCTTTTCCTCCCATACCAGTAAGAAACCAGGGCACACTGCTAACTCTGGGAAAATACTAACATATACCGTTCAGCAACATTCTTGACCCTCTGGACTCTTGCAGCTTTGGTGGTAGGACCTGCCCACTGAGAGAGGCTGAGTAGATAGACTTCCAAACTTGGAGTCAGAAATACCTAAGTTCAAATCCAGCATCAGACATAGCATGTGTGACCCTAGGTAAGTAACTTAACCCCATTTTTCTTAGTTTTTTTATCTATAAAATGAGCTGGAAAAGGAAGTGGTAGCCCACTCCAACATCTTTGCCAAGTAATGGCTAAATGAGGTCATGAAGAGTCAGACACGACTTAAACAAATAAACAATATAAAGACAGAACTGTCTTGTACCATTCTTTCTAATCTGAATAACCCAATCAAATATGTCTATGATCACAGTACTGACTTCAGTAAATGGGAGAGATTATTTCAGGAAGGGAGAATGGTAGTAGAAAACAAGAACAGTAAAACAAACCATTGGATTTTGGTAACTAAAGATTTGGATTATAGATTGAACTGCTTTCTAGGTCAGGTTGGATATCCTATTTTACCTCTGTGAGGAAATTGAGAAGGTATTTAAATTCATTACAAGATAATTCTGTGAACCTTGATCTTAGACACTAAATATTATCCCTGCCTCTACTTTTTTTTCTTTTTCCTATTTCTCTATGATCATTTGTATTATTTTCTTATTACTATACTTTAACTTTTTATATTTCTTTAAAATGAAATGCTACCTTTCTAAAATAAAGTTTACTTTGTAAACTACTGTTTGAAAGTCAGGAAGCATGTATATATTATTTGATCCTATCTGATGATTTTTTCATTTTTAGACTTGGTATTTACCTAAGTGTGTATTTATTTTTTTGTCATTCATTCCTGTGTATATGTTAGGGGTAAGGAAAGTTCATTTCAATATTTTGATTGCAAATTTTTAATATCATTTTACTTTGGGATAGAAAGCTTTACTTTGCTTATCCCAGGAGATATCTACCCTGTCAAAATCTCTTTTAAACTTTGAAATAATGCCAAGGAAAGACCCATTTTCCCCCTGGTGAATTGATAATCACTAAGCAAACAAAGATTGGCAGCACTGCTAGACTGGAATAAAAAGGTCAATACATTTCATGGCTGAAATCCAGGAGCCAGTAATGAGAAGTTTTAAATTTGCATTGAGCTCTGTAGATCACACTTTGTTTCCTTATATTGCTGAACATATTCTTTTATCTCCCAACATAACTTTTTAGGTAAAGATACAATAGGAATTTTGGGGAAATATTTTCTGTTATTTCTTTGCTCATTTGATGCACTTTGATTTTAATTAAATTGAATAAGCATTTTTATGTGTGCCAGACATTGGAGATATACCTTTTTTTAAAAAAAAATATTCTGCCTTTGGGGATCTTGAATTACACTGGTAGATAGGCATCAATTACATAATGAATAAATACAAATAAGTGCAAAGTAATTTCAATGCAGTGCACACTGATAACTGGAGGTGTTCAAGATACACTTTTATCAAAGATGGCATTGGAACTGAGCTTTGAAAGGAGCTTAGGATTCTAAGAGGTAGAAGTTAAGAAGAACATTCTAAACTTGGAAGAGAATTTACTCAAAGGTACTGACATGGGAAATGGAATATTGCATATGTAGATCAAGTCATAAACCAATTAGTTTGGCTGTATTATAGAGTCTTATGAGGGAGATTAATATGAGATGATAACCATGTGGAAAGATATGTTGAAGCCAGATTTTTAAAAAGTTTAATCGTCAATCAGAGAAATTAGTTTCATTCTAGAATTAATAGGGAAACAGTGAAGCTTATTTTATAGAGTGACATAATCAGCCCTTTATTTCAAGTTTATGAGTTTGGTGGTTATCTGGAAGATGTATAGAGTAAGGGGGGGGGAACTCTAGGCAAGAAGACAAATTACAAGTATATATCCAATAATCTGGGTGAGAGGTGTTACGGATCTGAAATCGGATGGTGACTATGAGAAATGAGGACAGAGAAATTATGCTGTGGAGATAGAAGCAACAAGATATGATAGCAGATTTGATGAAGCTGTGAAAGGGTATGTAAAAGAAAATGTTGAGGTTGTGAACCTGCTAACTAGAAGGATGAGATGTGCCTGTGAAAGCAAGGAAAGAAGGAAGGCAAAGAAAAGGTTAAGTTATAAAAAGGTCTGGCTTTAGTTTAGAAAATAATGAGTTCTGTTTTGAACATGATGAGTTTGAGATACATCTGATTTGTCTTTATGGAGATAGCCAATATAATATAGCCATATAATGGGAAGGGAGCTCAGGTGAGAGATTAGATTTGGATATATATAGATTTCAGAATAATGTGAATAATGATGATAGTGGTATCTAGGGCCATTGGGACTTATCAATAGAAGAGCAGAGGAAGAGAGTTTTGGGATATAACCACACATAAGGGTTGGAACATGAGTAATGATTCTGGAAAAGAATAGTGAGGAGGATTGGTGAGTTATATAGGTAGAGAACAATGAGGGAACAACGTCATGCAAACTTGAGTGGACTGAGGATATCTTGGAGGAGGGAAGTTTGACAGTGTCATGATGCATAGGTATTAAGAAGAGTGGAAAAGGGGCGGCTAGGTGGCACAGTGAATAGAGCACCAACCCTGGAGTCAGGAGTATCTGAGTTCAAATCTGACCTCAGACACTTAATAATTATATAACTGTGTGGTCTTGGGCAGCCATTTAATTGCCTTGCCAAAACAAACAAACAAAAAAAACAACTAAAAAAATGAGAGTGGAAATGTCACAGGATTTATCAGTTAGAAAACAAGAGCAAGCATAACAGACATAAGCTTGAAGCCTTCCATATGAGATCAGAGGTAAAGCAAGGATGTCTATTATCGTTATTATTCAATAATATATTAAAGATATATATTAAAATATATATTATATATATAAAATATATATTAAATATATATTAAAGAAATGCTAGCCCTGGCAATAAGGCATGAAAAATAAATTAAAGGAATAAAAATAGGTAATAAGTAAACAAAAGCTATCACTCTTGGTAATTAATATGATATTTCCTTAGATATATACTTAAGAGAATAAGTTAAAAAATAGTTGAAACAATTAACTTAAGCAGAGTTTCAGGATATAAATAAGCCCACACAAATTTTTTTGTACTACCAACAAAGCTTAGGAAGTAGAACTAGAAAGAGAAATTCCACATAGCAGTCAAAATAAAATACTGGAGGGGGGCGCGGAGCCAAGATCGTGGCAGGAGAAGAGCCTCTCCTAGGTGCTCCAAAATATTTCAAAAATCTTAAAATTATGTAAAATTTGGAGAGACAGAATCCACAGAAAGATCCAGTGAGGCAATTCTTCAGCCCAAGGTAACCTAGAAAGTAGGGGGAGGGGGAGTGTTCCACTGGGTTAGAGGGGCAGCACTGCCAGAGTAAAGAAACTTCAGCCTCCCAGGAACAGCCCCAGGGTGCCTGGGAGCCATGGCTCCTAGAAGCAGAAGTAGTTTCCTGACCTGTACCCCAGGGAACACAAAGTACAACTTGGAAGATAGCAGGGAAACTTCTGCCAGGTAAGTGTGAAGCCCAGGCTCTCAGCCGGTCACAGCACTCAGTGCTGCCGTGGCACTCAGCATGCCCAGATACAGGAAACGGAAGCAGGCTCAAGCCAGCAAGCAGGAGCCTCTAGGCAGCTGTGCCCTGATTGCTCAGCCCACTGAAGGTAAGGGAGAGGAGAGAGACTTCTGAGGTCTGACCACATTCAGATTCTGATCACAGTCTAGGCCCCCCATAGAGTAGGGACAACCCCCCAACCCTGTGGCAGAGGAGTGTGCTTGTGGTCATTCACAGACCAGGAGAGCAGTCAGAGCCTCATACTACTGAGGTCCTTGTGGGGGTGTCCCAATAAAACTCAAAAGCTCAGGAAGCACCCCCAAAACCAGACATAGACTGGGGAAATGAGTAAGCAGGAAAAAAGGGGGCCTGACAAACTTTGCGTATGATCCCAAGAAGGATCAACGTACTCAATCTGAAGATGAGGAAGTACAAACTTCTGCTTCTAGACTCTAAGAAAAATAGAAGTTGGGCTCAGGCTATGATAGAGCTCAAAAAAGATTTTGAAAATCAAGTAAGGGAGATGGAAGAAAAATTGGGGGAAAAAATGAGAGAGATGCAGGAAAAACATGAAAACAAAGTCAGCAGCTTAGTCAAGGAGATCCAAAAAAATGTTGAAGAAAATAATATGTTAAAAACAGATTAGGTCAAATGGATAAAACAGTTCAAAATTTATTGAGGAGAAGAATGCTTTAAAGAGCAGAATTGGGGGTGGCTCGATGGCACAGTGGATAGAGCTCTGGCCCTGAAGTCAGGAGTACCTGGGTGCAAATCCAGCCTCAGACACTTAATAATTGCCTAGCTGTGTGGCCTTGCACAAGCCACTTAAACCCATTTGCCTTGCAAAAACCTAAAAAATAAAAATAAAATAAAATAAATAGCAGAATTATCCAGATGGAAAAGGAGATAAGAAAGCTCTCTGAGGAAAAAATCCTTCAGATGCAGAATGGAGCTAAAGAAAGCTTATGACTTTGTGAGAAATCAAGACATAATACTTCAACACCAAAAGAATGAAAAAATTAGAAGAAAATGTGAAACATCTCATTGGAAAAACAACTGATTTGGAAAACAGATTCAGGAAAGATGATTTAAAAATTATTGGGATACCTGAAAGCCTTGACCTCATTATTTAAAGAATTCCTATAGGAAAATTGCTCTGATATCCTAGAAGCAGAGGGCAAAATAGAAATTGAGAGAATCCACTGATCCCCTCCCACTCAGAAAGAGATCCAAAAGAAAAAAAACAACCCCCTGGAATATAGCTAAGTTCCAGAACTTCCAAGTCAAAGAGAAAATCTTACAAGCAGCCAGAAGGACACGATTCAAATATTGTGGAGCTGCAGTCAGGATCACACAGGACTTAGCTGCAACTCATTAAGGGCTCATAGGGGCTGGGATATAATATTCTGGAAGACAAAAGAGCTTGCAATGCAGCCAAGAATCAACTACCCAGCAAAACTGAACATCCTCTTCCAGGGGAAAAGATGGATTTTCAATTTATTTCAAATGTTCCTGTTGAAATGACCAGAGCTGAACAGAAAGTTTGACCTTCAAATACAGGACTCAGAGAGAGTGGAGGAGAAGGGTAAAATATGAGGGACTTAATGATGATGAACTGCATATATTCCTGCATAGAAAAATGATACTGATAATACTCATATGATCCTTCACATTTAATAGAGCAGGTAGAAGGAGCTTTTATAGATGAAGCACAGGAGAGAGTTGAATTTGAAGATATAATACATTGTAAAAATGGAGTCAATGGCTAAAAGGGAAATGTACTGGGAGCAAGAGAAAGGAGAGATGGACTAGGCTAAGATATTTCATATAGAAGATATATAGACACACACATTCATATTGTTTTTACAATGAACTATTTCAATGATTTGGAAGGGGGAAGGTGAGCAGGAATGAGGGGAACCTTCACTCATCAGAAATGGCTCAGAGAAGAAACAGCATACACACTTAATAGGGTATAGACATCTAGAGTAAATTAGGAGGGAAAGGGGTGATGTGGGTGATAGAGGAGAGGGTAGATCATAGGAGAAAATAGTCAGATATAATACATTTTCTTTTTTTTTACTTTTTGGAAGGTGCTGGGATTGGGTAGCTATCCAGGACCACAGGGCTGGATAGTTACTGGGTCTCTGTGGTGGTATGTATACTTGGGACCTCTTAACTCCAGGGCAGATGCTCTGTCTGCTGTGCCACTCAGCTACCCTACAGCACATTTTAGAAGAATGGTAGAGTGAAAGGAGAGAAGAAATATAATAAATGGTAGTGAGGAGGAATGGATGGAGGGAATTACAATCACCAACAACAACTGTGGAAAAATATGGAAGTAACTTCTCTGTTGGACTTAGATAAAGACTGTGATCCACCCGAGACAGAGCTGACGGCATCAGATCACAGACTGAAACACATTTCTCTTTCTTTTACTTTATTTCTCATGAGGTACTATATTTTTGTGGGGGAGAGGATATTATGTTTACTTTCATAACAAGAATGTCTTAGTATAAATGAAGTCACATTAACCAAAAAAAAAAAAAAAAAAGAACAGAAACCAGGAGTGATGGGAATTCAGGGAATCATGGAGGGATTTGCATGAACTGGTGGTGATCGGGATGAACAGAACCAGGAGAATATTGTGCACCGTAACAGCAACATGGAGGTGATCATCATCCTTGATGGACTTGCTCATTCCATCTGTGCATCAATCAGGGACAATTTGGGGCTATCAGCAATGGAGAACATTATCTGTATTCAGAGAAAGAATTGTGAAGTTTGAACAAAGACCAGAGACTATTACCTTCAATTTAGAAAAAAAAAAATCTGTTATCTTATTATGTAATTTTGCTATCTCTTATGCTTTATTTTTCTTCCTTAAGGATATGATTTCTCTCTCATCACATTCAACTTAGATCAATGCATACCTTGGAAACAATGTAAAGACTAACAGACTGTATTCTGTGCGGAGTGGAGGTGGGGGAGGGAAGCAAGAATAGGGGTAAATTTGTAAAACTCAAAAGTAAATAAAATATTTCAAGAAAGAAGAAAATTTAAAAATTAAAGTAAAATATGTGGAAGTCTACCTGCCAAGACAGATCTAGAGATTATGAGAACACAATTACAGGAGGCAACTTGGTGGCACAGTTAATAGAGCACTAGCCTTGGAGTCAGGAGGACCTCAGATTTGTGACCTCAGATATTTACTAATTACCAAGCTGTGTAACCTTGGGCAAGTCACTTAACCTCATTGCCTTTTCCAAAAAAGAACATGATTACAAAATACTTTTCACAGAAATAAAGACATTTTTAAAAATTGGAGAAATGTTAATTGCTCATGGTAAGCTGAATCAATGTAATACCTAAGATTCAATTAACTTTTTCAGTTTCATACTAGTCAAACTACCAATGAATTAATTTTTAGAACTTCAAAAAATAATAAAATTCATCTGGTTGAATAAAATGTCAAGAATATTAAGGGAGTTAATGTGAAAAAATGTAAAGGAAGACAACCTAGGAGTTTCTGATTTCAAACTCCTGTTACAAAGCAGAAATCATCAAAAGCAATCTGACACTAATTAGGAAAATAAAGCAAATAGTGGAATAGATTAGGGATACAATATGTAGTAGTAAATGACCATGGTAATCTAGTGTTTGGTAAACTCAAAGATCCAAGCTTTGGGACTAAGAACTCACCATTTGATAAAAATTGCTGGGAAAACTGGAAATCACCTTGGCAGAAGTTGGGGATAGACTAACATTTCATATTATACCAAAGCAAGACAAAAATGGGTATAGGATTTACACATAAATGTTCCTAGTATCAGTAAATTGGGGCAACATGGAAAAATGTACCTGTGAAATCTATGGATAAGGGAAAAGTTCATGATTAAATGAGATAGAAAAGATTGCAGCAAGTAAAGTAATTTTGATTACGAGAAATTTAAAAAATTTGCAGAAACAAAACTAATATAGATTTTGTCAATTAGATCCTTGGTAACTTAGAGTAGTTATGCTTCTTGTTACTGTATTCTATTATGATTTCACTTGAATGGAAATACAGATTTTTAAAATGTCTGTCCTCTAGGTGATCTTTATTTTAATCATTGAAATGTTTCCAGACTTGACCTCAAAGGAAAAAAAATTGTGAGAATGTGCCTCCGTCCTTCTGTGTAGAAGTGAGAGTTGAGAGAGCTACAGAGATGAATTGCATTATGTACTGTCAAATGTGATTGAAGTATAGGTTCATATTGCAAAATTGTCTCTTTTCCTTTTTTATTCTTTTTTATACTGATAGTTGTCAGGTTTGAAGTTGGGTAGGTATATAAAGGGACATGAAACTGAAAAAGGCAAAAGATTATAAGATGTAGATCATTGGTTCTTGAATGATAGAAGCAAAGTATTTTAAGATGATTTAGTCAAACCCTTTCAGTTTCCAGAAACTAAGAACTATTGAGTGGTTTCCCCAAATTCACAGAAGAAAGTGGCAGAGGCAGATTCAGTACCAGAACAAAAACGACTCATATAGTAATTGCTTTCAAACCTACCATAGCCCATGTTCACTCTCACCTAACAGACTCTCTTTTACCACCTATATTATTGACACTTTGTTTATCAGAGAGGAAGCTTCTTAACCTGGAATAGCTTGCTCTTTAAAATGTTGTTTAATTTCATTTATTTTTATCTTTAATTTAGTTTTAGTTTACATCACTTTTCTTAAACACCAAGACTTAGTTATATACCTCATTAAGCAAACTGTCCTTTAGCTTGATAGCCCTTTCCCTCAGTAAGTGCCACTTCTTTTTGGAGTTGAATTCTTGTTTTATTAGCTTAGAGACCACTGAAAGACATCAAGTGAAAACAATTCACTTTACTTCCTCACTTTATTAACCTAAAATATGGTTAAATATGTATATATTTTCTCACTTGTCCTTTAGAAGCTTTGCAAATTTATTTTGCATAGCTTACTTAGCCTTTGTCAGCTTTACTTTTTAAAGTTTCCACTAGCGGAGCCAAGGTGGCGACAAGAAAGGATCTAGTCTTAAGCACTCTCTGATAAAACTTATAATCTAAGGACTCTAAGTAAACTTTTGAGAGACAGAACCCACAGAGGGACCCAGTGAGGCAGTTCTCCTACTCAAGGTAACCTGGAAAAGAGCAGAAAGGCTCTGCTCCCCAGGGTCTGCGGGGCGGCCCACCAGAGGGGTGGCTGGCCAGAGCAAAAGATCTTCAGCTCCCGGAGTCAGCCGCAGGGAGCTGGGAGCCCCAGCTCACAGCTGCAGGGGAGTCTCCGGAGCTACACCCCGGGAACCACCGGGCACAAAGTGGGGGAACAGCGGGGACCTCTTCCAGAGCGAGCATGTGGAGCCCAGCCCTCAGGGCACACAGTGAGCAGCATGGTCTTTCAGCAGCCCAGACCTGGAGACAGAAGCAGGAGGAGCCAGTAAGCAGGAGCCCCCAGGACATGAGCCCATTGAGCTGAGGGAGGGGAGTGAAGAGAGACTGCCCAGCTCTGTCCTCTGCCCCTGGAACAGGACTCTGGGGCGCTGACCACATTCAGATCCTGATAGCAGTCTAGGCCCCCCCCATAGAACAGCAGCCCCCCCCACCTCAGCCCCGTGGCAGAGGGGGGCGCTTATGGTCATTCACACACCAGGAGGGAGGACAGAGCCTCACAAACTGAGACCCTTGTGGGAGTGTCCCAAAAGCTCAGGAAGCACCCCAAAAACCCAGCCCAGGCTGGGAAAATGACCAAACAGAGAAAAAAGAGGAAGACCATTGAGAAATATTTTGCAAATGAGGCCAAGAAGGATCAAAATACTCAGTCTGAATATGAGGAAGCACAAGCTCCTGCATCTAAAGACTCCAAGAAAAACAGAAATTGACAGAGCTCAAAAAAGACTTTGAAAATCAAATGAGGGAGTTGGAAGAAAAACTGGGAAAAGAAAGGAGAGAGATGCAGGAAAAACATGAAAATGAAGTCAGCAGCTTAGTCAAGGAAATCCAAAAAAATGCGGAAGAAAATATCATGCTAAAAACCAGCTTAGGTCAAATGGATAAAACAATTCAAAAAGTTATTGAGGAGAAGAATGCTTTAAAAAGCAAAATTGGCCAGATGGAAAAAGAGATAAGAAAACTCTCTGAGGAGAACAAATCTTTCAGACAAAGAATAGAATTCAGGGAGATTGATGAATTTACCAGAAATCAGGATCAATACTTCAAAACCAAAAAAAAAAGAAAAATTAGAAGAAAATGTGAAATATCTCATTGAAAAAACAACTGATATGGAAAACAGACTTAAGAAAGATAATTTAAAAATTATTGGAATACCTGAAAGTCATGATCAGGAAAAGAGACGACATCATTTTCAAAGAATTACTACAGGAAAATTGCCCTGATATTCTAGAAGCAGAGGGAAAAATAGAAATGGAGAGAATCCACTGATGCCCCCGAGAAAGAGATCCCAAAAAACCAACCCCTAGGAATATTATAGCCAAGTTCCAGAACTCCCAAGTCAAAGAGAAAATATTACAAGCAGCCAGAAGGACACAGTTCAAATATTGTGGAGCTGCAGTCAGGATCACACAGGACTTAGCAGCAGCTACATTGGAAGCTCGTGGGGCTTGGAATACAATATCCGGGAAGGCAAAAGAGCTTAGAATGCAGCCAAGAATGAACTACCCAGCAAGGCTGAATGTCCTCTTCCAGGGAAAAAGATGGACTTTCAGTGAACCAGGGGAATTTAAAATGTTCCTGTTAAAATGACCAGAGCTGAACAGAAGGTTTGATCTTCAGATACAGGACTCAGGTGAATCATAGAGAGTGGAGGAGAGGGGGGAAATATGAGGGACTTGATGATGATGAACTGCATGTATTCCTGTCATTGAAAAATGACACTGATAATACTCATATGAACCTTCTCAGTTAATAGAGCAGGTAGAGGGGGCTTTTATAGTTGAAGCACAGGAGAAAGCTGAATTCGAAGATAAAATATGGTGTAAAAATGGAGTCAATAAAAAAAAGGGAAATGGAATGGGAGAAAGAAAAAGGAGAGGGGGAATAGGCCAAGATATTTCATATAATAATATGATTTTTCTTTATTACAATGAGCTATTGCAATGATATGGAAGGGGGGGCAAGGGGGAATGAGGGAACCTTTGCTCTCCTCAGAGGTGGCTAGGAGAGGAAACAGCATATATACTCAATGGGGTATAGACATCTGGAATAAGAAGGGGGGGGTGGGGCACAGGGGGAAGGAGTTGGGGTATGAATAAAAGAGGAGAGGATGGACCATGGAGGGAGAGTGTTCAGATATAACACATTTTCCTTTTTTTACTTCTTGCAAGGGGCTGGGACTGGAAGGCCTGTTCAGGACCATAGGGCCAGGTGGATGCTGGGCCTAAGGGGTGGTATGGGGGCTCAGGGCCTCTTGGCCCCAGGGCCGGGGATCTTTCTGCTGTGCCACTCAGCGACCCTATAGCAGAGTCAGAGTGAAAGCAGAGAGAAAACATAGTACATGGTAGTGGAGTAATTTGAAAGGAGGGAGTTGAAATCAGCAATGGCAACAGTGGAAAAATATGGAAGTAACTTTTGCGATGGATTTACCATAAAGAATGTGATCCACCTGCGACAGAGTTGCTGGTGTTGGAACAAAGACTGAAGCACATTTTTTATTTTTATTATTTGGGGGGAGGGTGCAGGGCAAATGGGTCTGGGTAGCCTCCCTGGAGATGCATGGCAGGGTGATTGTTGGTTGTCTGAGGCCGGATTTGGACCCGGGTGCTCCTGGCTCAAGGGTCAATGCTCTGTCTACCACCCAGCCACCCATACTATTATTACTATTTTATTTTATTTTGGGTCTTTTTTTTTCTTCTTTTTGGTTTTTGCAGGGCAGTGGGGATTGGGTGGCTTGCATGTCACGTGGCTGGGTGATTGTTGGGTGTATGGGGCTGGATGTGGGCTCGGGTGCTCGTGGCTCCAGGGCTGGTGCTTTGTCCATTGTGCCACCTGGCCATACCTGCAATTATTACTATTATTTCTTTTTAATTTTAATTTTTTTCCTCTCCCCTTTACTTGATTGCTCAAGCAAGTCTATATTTATGGGGGGAGGGGTATTTCATTTACTCTTAAACAAGAATATTTTATTAATGTAAAAAAATATTTGTATGAAATGAGAATAAAAAAATAATAATAAAAATAAAAATAAAAAAATAAAGTTTTCACTATGCTGATTTTCTTCAGACGCTTTTCTGTTTTCATAGAGTTTGAAAGGACAAGGATGTTTCCTTAGCACAATGATAAGAGTGTGATAATTCTTTTGTTATAGTTAATTATGGTGCATTTGATAAAACTAGACAGAATAAGCACCTATTAATTGGGAAGTGAATGGCATTATAAAATATCTACAATGCAAGTGAACAGTTAAGAATTATCAATGATCCACTGCCCTTTTTACATTCCAGTACGATATCAGTTCCTTTATAATAGCATCAAAAACATTCATTAATGCTTTTTTTTAAATTTGATACAGTATGAAATAACCTAAACAATCTAAAGAAGACATTCAAACTATTACTAATATAGACATCATGGTCCTTATTCTAAGCATGCTCAGTTGGCAGAGTTCAACTTAGCCTGGATCCCCGGGGTCTGACACTAAAGTACATTAAACAAGGTCAGTGAGATGGTATGATCTGATGGGGGATATGGGGGAAAGGAACATTCATATAAGGCTTACTATGTGCCAGACACATTGATATGTCCTATATTTTATAATCTCATTAAATCCTCACCACAGCTCTGCTAAGTGGGTGCTATTAATTCTTACCATTTTACAGATGGGGAAAGTGAGACAAACAGTTCAAGTGACTTCAGGGTCATATAGTAAATATCTGAGCCTGGATTTGAACACAGATCTTTGTGACTGCGGGAAAGTAACAGAATTCAGAGCTTGGTTGTATTTCTCAGTTTGTCATTGTTGAGAAGGACAGAAGTAGAATTGTAGTGGAAAGGAAGAAAGCAATTTGGAGTTAAGGGACATGAATTTGAATTCCAGCTTTTCTACTCAGACCTCAGAACCTCAGGCCAGTAACTTAGCCTCTTTGCACCTCAATTTCCTCTTCTGTAAAATGAATTTTTTGCATCGCATGAATTCCAAGGTCCTGCTCTATTAGTCACTAAGAAGAGAGTGAAGAGTCCTGACCTTTTACAGATCTGGGATGTGAGAAGAGGCAGCATTCCCAAGCTAATGAGGATTCTCTGATTTTGCTACTTTAGAGGACTCTAGCTGTTTGGAAATCTTTCAGAAAATCAGAAATCTTTTTTTTTTTTTTTCCGCTGTCAGTATTAAAGAGCATTTGAGGAAAAAACAACAAAAAACACAAAACATGAGGTTCCAAGTGAAAAGTCTTCCAGTGTCCTTTTACAGTTACCATTGAACATTTTTGCATTAGTTCTTCTAGCACAGAAGTCATTAACCTGGAATTGGTAATTTTTTTTTATATTTAAATATGTTTTTCTTATGGTCTTCAGTTCCCACTCAGTTACATATCTTTTGGCCTTCTCTGCATCATGCCCCTGGAATCTTTTAGTCTTAACAACATCCCTTTCAGCCTGGAAGTCACCCCCTATATACATAGCCTCAGCTACTGGGTTCCCCTTGATTGGAGTCCAGGGCACCTCCTCTTAGACTTCCATTTAAGACAGACACCCAGGTCAACTATCTCATAATGTCCCATTCACCTGCATACCTTTGGATTTGACTTCAGGCAGCGGTATGTAGATAGATGAGTCAATTATCTCTTATTGTCTTAAATGGAATTCTGAGAGGTGCTTTGATGGGTTCTGCCATCAAAGAGTCTCCAGTAGCTGAGAGTTCCTCTCTGTCCTCTAGCTCCAGACCTAGCATTCTATTTATTGTACCATGTAGCTCAAAGCAAAAATTTTAATTCTTTTATTCTAACCTGAATGAGGTTTTGCCATTTAAGTTCATATGAGTTGCAGAATAGCCACAATTGTATTGTGTCTTTCTCTTTTGGATCTAGAAAAATATCAACAATGGAAGCAGTGGCTGCTATTTTGCTCTTGGGTACATGCTCCTTCTGTTTTTTTTCTTTTCAATTTAGAAATGTGATCTTAAGTTTTAGAAAAGGCTTTACCTAAACTATTTTAAATATGTGAATGTTTTGACTTACCAAGGCTCATGTGTCTGAAGGAATGGATGATTTGCTTAAACTGAATTGTTGATTAATAACAAAGAAAATCTTTATTGAATCTAGATGTAAACATTCAGGCACCCAAAAGGATATTCATAATTGGTAGAAAAGGGATAAAGAACTCGCCATTTTTTGTTGAGAAGAAATACTTATGCCACATCTGATCAGTAGAAAAATTCAATAAGGAAAAAGGAAGTACATTTAGAAATATGGTAGTCTTATGTCTGATGATTCCAGTAAGAAAAATTATTTGAAGAATATAAAAGATTTTGCAAAGTAGTGACTTTTTGGTATTAATGGCATCAGTATTAAGAGATGACCCAGAAGAAAGGTTTAGGTGTCAGACTGTCAGGGATGATAAGGTAGCAGAAGTAAAAACTTTAAGAACTCAACTGGAACATTCATAAGCTCCTGCCTCATTCCTACAAAACCAATGTTTTGCTTTGTTTTTTAAAACAAAAACTGAAACCAAGATTAGCTTTAATAATTGTGTAGTGGAATTTTTCTAATTAAAAAAAAGAATCAAGTTTTAATCATTGCTGAACATGTAGGTAGGTGATCAAGAAGGTTGTAATTAATAATTAGGTGATGAAGATAATCTGTGCTGTTATGACTGGCATAATATTCAGTTAGCCTAGACTGAATAGAAAAGAGACTCATGTTCTCAGTCATGGCCATTTCTGAGATACTAGGACAAAAATCCTTAAGCTCCCAAATGATCCTTCATGGGAAGATTTTCAGAGGGCTTATAAATTTGGGTGGGAAAAAGTTACATCTTAATTTTTTTAGGTTTTTGCAAGGCAAAAGGGGTTAAGTGACTTGCCCAAGGCCACACAACTAGGTGATTATTAAGTGTCTGAGGCTAGATTTGAACTCAGGTACTTCGGACTCCAGAGCCAGTGTTCTATCCACTGGCCACCTAACTGCCCCTTACATCTTAATTTCAACATAATTCATGTCCTTTATAATCCTATGTATTTTATTTTATGCACTTAAAAACGTTCTGAGAAGTGGGTCATAGAGCTGTAACAAAAAACAAAAAGGTTAAGAACACCTGGTCACAGTGGTCTCCTTAATGAGCTAAAACAAATGATGAGCCATTATGTTCTGTGAATAGAATAGGATAGATATCATAAAGTCTGGCAGCTGTAACCCACTTTAGATGTGATTTATGTCCAGATGTTGTTCTTCTATCCAATGGGCAGCTGGGGTGATAGTTGAGGGAGCACTGGACATGAAGACAGAAAGATCTGAGTTTAAATCCTTCTGCATACTTGTAACTCAGTGTGATTCCTGGTAAGTCATTCTACCCCTCTCACCCTTAGTTTCCTCCTCTGAACAGTGAAAATAATAATGAACCCCCCCCCCCCACAGCATAGTTGTGAGGAACAAATGAGATTTTTTAATGTGGCTATATAGTATACACCCATATATATAAATATATATAAATATACATATATATATGCATATTTGTGTATTTACTGGGTGGAGGGACAGTGAAAATAGAGAGACAGAGACAGAGAGAATATTCATATTAGCCATGTTGTTAAGAAAAATAAAGATAATGAAAAAAAGTGAAAAGCATACTTCAACTTATACTCACTTAACATCAGTTCTCTCTCTGGAGGTGGGTAATATTCATTTTCCATTATGAATCTTTTGAATTGTGGATTACTGTATTGATCAGAGTAACTAAGTCACAGCTGATTATAATGTAATTATTCAGTTGTGACCAATTCTTCATGATCCTGTGAACCATAATGTGCCAATGTCATCCATGGGATTTTCTTGGCAAAGATACTGGAGTGGTTTCCCATTGTCTTCTCTAGGAGTAAGATAAACAGAAGTTAAGTGATTTGCACAAACACACAGCTTATTAGTCTCTCGGGGGTCATATTTGAACCCAGGTCTCCATACATTGAGCCACATAGCTGCTTATCTGCAGTACTTAGTATCCACAGGTAGTCTCCTTTCCAAGTGCTAACCCAGCTTGACCCTCCTTAGCTTTTGAAATCAAATGAAATTTGAGTGAGTTCAGGGTGATATGGCCATAGATAGTTAAGCCAATGGAAGTTAAGTGACTTGCCCAGGATCACAGAGTTAATGAGTGTCTGAGCCTGGATTTGAATTCAGATCTTCCCAACTTCATACCCAATGCTCTATCTACTGTGACACCTGACTGCCTCTGAATATCATTACAATATTGATATTGTGCAGTCTTCTCCTGGTTCTACTTACTTCACTTAACATCAGGTCATATAAGTTTTTTTTTAAAGTTTTTCCTAAAACCATGCTCTGTAAGTTCCTATATCACAGTAGTATTTTTCACCACAATTTATTCAGTTATTTTCCAGTAGATATATACCTCTTCAATTTTTAGTTCTTTGCCGCTATAAAAAGAGCAGCTGAAAATATTTTTGTACATATGGGTCCTTATTTGATTGTGGTATCAAAGTGTAATGCACAGTATTATGTATTTTGGGTTTAGTTACAAATTGTTCTCCAGAATAGTTGGACCACTTCATAATTCTACAAAGTTCATTATTATCCCTATTTTCCCATGTCCCCTTCAGCATTTGTCCTTTGTTTCCTTTTCTTTCATGTTAGTTTGATGGGTGTTGCTTTAATTTGCATTTCTCTAATTATTAATGATTCAGAGCAGTTTTATGACTGTTGATAGTTTTGATTTAAAAAAACTGCATATTTCATTTGACCATTAAACAATTGGAGAATGACTCTTGTTGCCATAAATTTGTCTTAGTGTCCCCTATATATTTAAGAAACCAGACGTCTGTCTTGTTGTGAAAATGTCATCCAGTTTGTTGTTTTCCCCCTTCCTAATTTGGCTGCATTAGCTTTGTTTAATTGCATTTAATCAAATGAATCATTTTACTTCCTCTTCTCCTAATACTTGTTTGATCATATAGTCTTTCCTTAGTCATAGATTTGACAGGTACATTTTTCTATATTTTCCTAATTTATTTATTATTTCACCCTTTAGGTCTAAATCATTACTCATTTAAGAAATTATTGTGGTATATGGCATGAGATGTTGGTCTATGCCTGTTTTCTGCCAAACTTCTTTTCAGTTTTTCCCCAGCAATTTTTTGTTGAATTGAGTTCTTGCCTCAAAAAGCTGGACCTTTCATTTTATTAAAAAAAAAAGATTACTGTGGTCATTTCTGTATATCCTGTTCCTTATCTAGTGTCCTGATTGTGTCCTTTCCGAGCCAGTATCAAATTTTGTTTAATGTTTCCACATTGTAATTATTTTGAAATCTGGTACTGGTACCATCCTTTATGTTTTTTCCCCTTAATTCCTTTGATATTCTTGACCTATTGTTCTTTCAGTTGATTTTTGTTATTTTTTTAACAGATTTATAAAATAATTCATCATTAGTTTGGCATTGAACAAGTAAGTTAATTTAGGTAGAATTGTAATTTTTATTAAATTAGCTCAACCTATCCCTGAACAATTTTGAGTTGTCCTTTGTGAGAAAAGCATTTTGTAGAAACAAAATTTTAATCCTTGGACATTTTGTGAAGAAAAAATAATACATAATGAAATACAAACTCCAACGATCTCCCAAAGTTTATACCTGAAATATACCAGGATATAACTGTGGCCCAAAGGTTGTACCTGGGTTCTAGAAAACTGACATTGGAGCCTAGTGTGGAAAATTCTACTATGCTTCAAAACCTTTTGAGTATAATCCTGGGGACAGTTTGGATCTACTGTCTGGGAGCCAGTATTTGCCAAGTATGAAGAGGTTTAATCATTAATAGATTAATCATTACATTTTTAGAAACTTGTAAAACAATGAAAGGAATTATCCTTTAAGCCAATTTCCTTCAACTTCCACAATAATTGTAGTGGAGGTGGGAAAAAAGGGAAACAAAGTGCTGAGAGTTTCATAGTTTTTAAAGCTTCTATCAACATTAATTTAATTGTTGGTACTTATAAGAATGAGATCTTTGTTCAGTGACTCATAATTTACATAGTATTGGATAAAATAAAGCACATCAGTTTTGATATTTTAATGAATTTAACCATAAGAGAAGACAGAATTGCAGTTGATTAGGCCAGCTCACAGACTCTTCCTGAAGAGGAAAAATGAAGAAAACAGTAAAATGAATTTCATTGTGTTCACAAAGGCAAAAAGAAACATCCTTTCAGGGGATACTTACTTACAATAAGGTTTTCATGATAAACATAAGCAAAAAAGACCACTGTAAAGATATAGTTTGCGTCAAGGTCTCTTATAGAGGATGAGTAGGTTAAAGGAATTTTATAAAGACTTGACATGCCCTTACAAACCATCTATAAAAGAACATGACCAACAATCACAGGGAATGGGATAGTTTAGGCAATTGGACAAGTCATTTTCCTTCCCTGGGTATCTATAAAATGAAGAATTTTAACCAAGCTTTCTCATGTCCCCTCCAGCTCTAAATGTATGATTATATGATCCTTTAAATATTGAAAATAAAGAGATGATTGATTCGCTCAAATATTGAACAATAGGTTGGATCTACCCAATAGAATATAAACTGATGGATGGCTATGATTATTGCAGTTTTTGTATTTGAATCCTCAGAACTTCATATAACATGTATTATGCATTTAACAAATTGTGGAATTGGTTAAATCCTGTAGAACTGGTTAAATTTAATGAATTTTCTAATAAAGAGTTATCTAATTGCTTGAATAGGCTATCTTATGAAAGAATGATCACCAATACTATTCAAGCAAAGACAGAACAACAGGGATGATATAGAAGGGATTTCTATATGAAGAATATTGGATTTGACTTCCAAGATTCATTATATCTTTGTACCTTTACTTATTTTATATATTTATATATCTTATTATATAGGTTTTTTCAGTAATAAATTATTTTTTATTTTTATTTTTAGGGTTTTTTTGGGCAAGGCAGTGTGGTTAAGTGACTTGCCCAAGGCCACACAGCTAGGTGATTATTAAGTGTCTGAGGCCGCATTTGAACTCAGGTACTCCTGACTTCAGGGCCAGTGCTCTATCCACTGCACCACCTAACTACCCCCATTAAGCAATTATAAAGTGAGTAACTGAACAAAAATATTTCACTGGGCATACCGTACATGAATCTTCACCTTAAAAAGCTTATGATTAATTAAGAAATGTCATGTACTTAAATAATTATACAGAATAGAATATAATTACCTAAAAAGTAAATGAATATTTTCATTTCAAAGAATAAAACTTTGTAAACCATATTATTGACATTTTATCACAGTATTTTAAGTCTTATTTTTTTCCTGATTTTGTTTGACTAGATACCTGATAAAAAATGCATTATTTGTGTTCAACCATTATCTTTTGGCATTAGAAATGTGTTATCCTGTCTTTCGATGTGGTAGATCTTTGTCCTCTCACTAAGAAAAAAAAATCTGTGAATTCTAGTCAACTTGGAAGCATAAGGCCTATTTGACACCTTTCATGAAATATTCATATTGCCTTCTTTACATTTTGCAGATATGTACTGAGTGCCCACTTATTGTGTGCCATATGTTTTATTACTTTAAAATTAGTGTTGCAGTTGGAATTTAGCAAAAAACTTTTCATAGTCTTTGAAAAGGATAATATTTATTAGCAGAGGCATGCTGTCAATAAATGAATTATTGGTTTGACTTCATTTATGCTGAAATACCTCCAGGAAGATAACACTTCTGTTTATAAAGGGTTTGGGAGAATATAGAACATAGGCCAAAGACAGGATAGATGGGATTGGGGCCAACAATACTATTCACAGAACGGAGTTGTAGAGAAGAAGGTGATTGGTTAGAATCTTGGTAATGGGGGCAACAGCCAGCTTGTACCCCCTTTTTCCTCTAATGAGGCTAAGGGATGGTCTTTGAGTCCAGGTGCAAGCTTGCATGCCAGGCTTTTGGATTGCAAAGCAGATATCCTTGAAGGAAAGCTTAGTGGAGTCAACATATCAGACCCATTTCCCTTTCTTTCTTACAAAAAAACACATCCTCTCCTCTCCTCCCCTCCCCTCCCCTCCCCTCCCCTCCCCTCCCCTCCCCTCTTTCTTGTTTCTCTCAACATCATGCTATTAGTAAGGTTTTTTTTTTTTCCCATGTAGAGGAATTTACACTTTACCTAACCCTTCTCTTGTGTGAATTCCTTACTATATATCAATTTTGAATGTTCTTCAGGGAGGAAACATCAGCTTAGATAAATAACCACTCAGTTGTTCCAAATTCTTTGAAGAAAAAGGGTAAATAAATAGGCTTCCTTTTTGCTTTTATCTGCTACCTTTTTATTTTCCAAATTGGCTTTCTTCTATGCTCCAAGGCAGGGACAGCATGAATGAATGAGCACAGTGGGAAAATTAGTGATTTTGCTGTTTCTGTGAACCTTGCTTTCTGTAAAATCTGCTGCTGTACTGATGGTGATCGTTTCATTTTTGAATTTCTGTGTGTGTGTTTGTGTGTGTGTGTGTGTGCGCGTGTGCGCGCGTGTGCGGCACGCACCCATTCAGACAGTGCTGCTGGCCCTGGGGAGAACATGGAATTAGAGATCTGCTTGTTCAGATATCAACCTTCTTGGGTTGAAACTATTGATCCTTTTCTGCTTTACAGGGGTTTGTAGGGTACCCAATAGGTCAACCTCTGCCAGAAGTTAAAAGTCTCATAAATGACAATTCTTTATTTTGTTGGACAAAATTGGGGAAATTGGAATTGTGCTTACAATAGGGAGAGACTATAGAATATAAACTCCTTGAAGGCAATGACAATTTTTAATTTTGTCATTTTATTCCCTGCACTTAGTACATACATAGTAAATGCTTAATAAATTGAGCTTGTGAAATTGAATCAAACTGATATCCTTCAGAAACAATATCTCTCCTAAATCTGGATTGGATCTAGTATAGCTTGGAAGAGAATATACTTTACTCCCCAATTCCCTATAGGTAGTTAGAGAATGAATGAAGACTGAGGAGATATTCAATCCTCCTCATGTGAAAGATGGAATTATTGGTGTCATTGCAAAATAGTTATGTTATACTCTTATCTTTGGCCACTTACACAAGAAGTAGGAAGGTGAAAAATGGGAAAACTGGCTGATCCCTCTTTCCTTGTGAATAATAACTATTTCTGAATGTTCTCACCCTCTCTTTGTGACTGAAGAGAGAAGTCAGCCATTGCTTCCCACATAGCTTTTATAAATCTGATTGTGTGCTGCAACATTTTTAAAAGCACCTAACATTTATAAAATTATCATTTGTGGTAACATAAAATCTAGTATCATTCACTTGGCCCAAAAACCTATGTTACTTTTGATTTTTTTATTAAAATTTAGATTCTTTATAAAGCTTTTTTGTAGATTTGCATTTTTATACTCAAATGGAATTTCCCTTATAGCTTGCATTTTAGTTTTGTCTATAATAAATCATTCTTGCCTCTTAGAGAGATTAGGTCATGTCATTTAATGAGAGATGAAGTTGGTTTTGATATTCAATTTTTAAAACACTTAATCCATTTTCTTAGTTCCAGGTGTAAGACTTCAGAGGCCCTCTGGTGGTAACCAAAAGGGATTCGCATCCCACAGAATGATCTGTTACAGATCATGAATCCTACTGATCCTTAAATTGGTTAAAATGCTAGGATTAGATCTCTCTGAAATTGTTCTCCCTTTTTTCTCGACTGTGGCTTTTCTGCTCATGTATGTAATAATCTCCCTATGACCATGGTTCATTTACTTCTGCTTCAGACAGAATGAGAATGTACCTGTAAACCTCCAGTCTTAGCTTTGGTTAGAAATAATTCCTTCAAACTCCTTTAGACACAGACTTCCTCAAGACTATCAGAAAGTACAAAAGAAACCGAAGAGAAAACATTCTGTATTCTCAGAATCAGCCTTGTTACATATCTATTTACTCTGCTGTTTCTGTTTCAGATTTTTGACTTCTCAGATTCTTTTTTTTTTAGTTTTTTGCAAGGCAAATGGGGTTAAGTGGCTTGCCCAAGACCACACAGCTAGGTAATTATTAAGTGTCTGAGGCCAGATTGACTTCTCAGATTCTTTATCTTTATCTGTCTTATTTTTGAGACTTGATAATTCCTTTTTCCTCATTAAAGACCTAGTGGTTCAAAATATATTGGCTATTCCTACTTCCTGGTTCAATGGAGTTCCACTGACTCTTGTATTGACACCAGTCTTTTTTAGGTTTGGGAAAGAAGTAAGAATTTATATGTAACGAGCGTATTTCTAAGTGCTTTTTAAAAAATATCTCATTTTATAGTCATTACAACCCTGGGTGGCAGATGTTATTATTATCTCTATTTTATAGTTTAGCAACTGAAGTAAACAAGGTCAGGAAGTATCAGTGGCTGGATTGAACTCATATCTTCCTAACTCTAGACCCAGCATTCTATCCATTGTGACACCATCTTTCTCCACCTAGGATTTTTGTTTATTTATTTTGTCTTTTCCTACTCCTCGTTTTTTTCTCATATCCATATCATAATGTAATAGTATTCTGTTGGCGGGGTGCGGCTAGGTGGTACAAAGGATAGAGCACCGGCCCTGGAGTCAGGAGTACCTAAGTTCAAATCCCGCCTCAGACACTTAATAATTACCTACCTGTGTGGCCTTGGGCAAGACACTTTACCCCATTTGCCTTGCAAAAAAAATTTAAAAAAATAGTATTCTGTTGGACTTGTCATCTTTATGCTAAAAAGGGATTATAATATAAGAAAAAATAAAGGAACCTGATAAAGATATATATTATTTCCTACTTACAGAGGTGAGAATATTTCCTTGATATATTAGATCATTCTAGAATCAGAATTTTGTTGTTGTTTGGTTATTTTCAGTTTTCTTGATAAAGATTCTGGAGTCATTTTCCCTTCCTTCTCTAGCTCATTTTCCAGATGAAGAAACTGAAGTAAACAGGGTTAAGTGACTTGCCCAGGGTCACCTAGTTCTGAACAATTGAGGCTAGAGTTGAACTCATGACAGTGAGTCTTATTGATTCCAGACTCTGTTCTCTATTCACTATATCACCTAGTTGCTCCTTATTACTTGATATTTAGGGGGAAACCAGTTTGTCATTTTTGTCATCATTTTCTCTGTATATTTAGCATGGTTTTAACAAATATCCAGATCATTTAAGATGGAGACTTCTGTGTGATGGGGGAAAACAAAACATCGGGGACAAAAACATGAATGTCTTTATCTTGGATGATCTAGGTCTGCATCAAAGCCAAGTGACATCTGTAAAATGGGAATTTGCTTAGATAACTTATAAATTTTTATATACATACATAAATATACACACAAACATGCACATACACACACACACACACATATATATATATATATATATATATATATATATATATTTCAGTCAACACGTTTAAAATTTATTTTTGTTGCATTTTAAGTTTTGAATTCTCTCCCTCCTTCCCCACCCCATTGTAGAGAAGGCCACTGATACGGGGTTTTGTGTGTGTGTGTTTTTGTGTGTGTTTGTGTGTGTGTATGTGTGTGTGTGTGTGTGTGTGTGTGTGTGTGTGTAAATGTAAAACCATATAATGCATACTTCTGTTTATCAGTTCTTTCTTTCTTGGGGGGAGTGGACAGCATCTTCCCTCATTATTTCTTTGTAGTTTACTTAAATATTTTTAATACTCAGAATACCTTACTCTTTCAAAGTTATTCTTAGAATAATATTTCTATAACTGTATATGTTCTCTTGGTTCTGCTCATTTCACACTTCATTAATTCATACCAGTGTTTCCATGTTTTTTCTAAAAATCACCCACTCATCAGTCCTTACAGCACAGTAGTATTCTATCACCCTCTTATACCATAACTATTTCAGCCATTCCCCAATTGATGGGTGATCCCTCAATTTCTAGTCCTTTGCCATCACAGAGTGCTGCTATAAATGTTTTATAATATACAAGTTCTTTTCTTTTTCCGCTGATCACTTTGGTGTCCAAGGGCATAAATACCCAGTTTTATTATTCTTTGAGCAGCAATAGATACTCTTAATAGTTGTATTTTCTTGAAATGTGATGATTGGTTTATCATATTCTCATTTAATAAGACTTTCATTGACTGGTTGAAATCTTTTAGAGAAAATGATTTTGTAGGTCTCTTCCTAGTTCATTATCCTTGTCATAGAACTCAAGTTTGCATTACATTTTCCCACAATATTAGGAAAGCAATAAAAATTCCTGCTCCTAGACTACTTGGTTATTAGGATGCAGATAAAGCAGTTTAATTATATAAAGAAAATTCCGTTCCTCTTCTCTCTCTCCTCCCCTCCATCTGATATATGATAAATACTAATTTTCCACTGAAATGAGTTCCCAATTTAATTTTGCATTTTAAATAAGGAATCTGAGAAGGAACTATATCCTAAGGATAATTGAGTATTGTTCCAGTATTTTACTGCTTGATAGCTTTTTTGTGATCAAGAGGGTAATCATGTTTCTCCCATGTGCATTTTTACCTTTCAGAACCAATAGCCAACAGATGTTAAGTGAATGAATTCTTCAACTTCTAAATGTTTCACAAGAAGATGTGTTTCCAAAATAGGAATGTCCCTGATAGACTCTCTGGAAAATGTTCTGGGACTTGTTTTAGACCTTTAGGATATGAAAACTGCTTATTACCCCATCAATTTAAATGTAACTTCCAAGTAGTCCACTTAAGTGGCATTGTTGTAAAACCAGCTGAAGCTAATTCTCTAACATTTTGGTTCTTGGTGAAAAGATGTAGACTTTTCAGAATCAATGTGTTCTTTTCATATTTCTTGTTGGCAGTAGATTGTCCCTTAAAACGATATTGTAATGTTGTTTAGAATCTATTGCCATTTTTAATTCTAAAAAATATCAGTAGGCTTAGCTAGGAATATATTAATTATGGAATACATTTCTTGTGTTGTTTTGGCCCATTAGAAGAGTTTTTGTAATGGCATGAGAAAGGCAGGGTAACATCATGGATAATAATTCTCATATTCAGAAAAAATCCTAAGCTCAGTTCCTTCCTCTGATACATACTGGATGGGTAACTTTGGGGAGCTGATGAAACCTCTCAGTGGCCCCAGATAACTCTGTCAAGCTATATATAGGCTATAAAAAATTAAAACATTTGCAGTTATAACTTGGTGGAGGAAGTGTTCTCACCAGGAATTCTTTATATCAATGAAATCATGAAAAGAGAGAGAGAGAGAGAGAGAGAGAGAGAGAGAGAGAGAGAGCCTGACCTTTGGGGACTTATTTTATATTTTGACTTTTCTAAGATTCTATTGTGAATAAGTTTTAATTAAGTTTTATTATATTTTTGTTAAAATAGAAAGTTGCGTTATTAATAATATATTTCATGTGTATGAATTTCCACAGGATCATAGACCTAGAAGGTTCCTCAGAGATCACCTGATTCTATGGTAGAGGAAACTGAGACTTAATACTCCAGAGTTAATATATCTATGCTAGTTTATGCTATCTTTCTCATTTATAGGAGAGAACATATGAATATATTCAAGGAACTTTTTAACTTCAGAATTTGAAGGATGTTTTCTAGGATGCAAGTTATAATGTCAGACAGTATGTGTCAATTTGATATCCTTTATAAAGAGAGAGGAATAACAGAATGTCTAGGAACTTAATTTTATTTTATTGGAAAACCCATCTAATGAAATTTAAAGATATGGTGTTAGTGAACATGAATTTTCTATATGAAAAAGACAACAAACATCTCATATTTGACTAGACCATGATACAGAACATTTATATTTTACATAAGATTATGTAAATAAACATTTATTTTAATGCAAAATCATTTGTCTTATATTCTCATAGGTTTAATGTTATTGTTCAACATAGATAAACTTTTTATATCTTCTTTCAAAAAGTATTTAGGGACTTTTAAAAATATTTTTAAAAATATTTTTAAAAATATTTTTCTTTTGGAAATCTTGGAAATATTGAAAATGTCTGCTCTTAATTTGGAACTATGTCCAAAGGGTCTGTGCATAACCATTGATCCAATAATACTAATAGATCAATATCCCAAAGAGATCATTGAAAAGGAAAAGTCTCACAAGTTCAGTAATATTTAGAGCAGCTCTTTTTTGTAGGGGCAAAGTTTGGAAATTAAGGGGATACCTATCAATTGGGAAATGGTTAAACAAGATATGGTGTGTGAATGTTATGGAATACTATTGTTATGTAAGAAATTATAAGTGGCTGGACTTAAGAAAAGGCTAGAAAGACTTGCATGAACTGATGCTGTGTGAAGTGAGCAGAACCAGGTAACATTGTACACACCAACAACATTGTGTGATGATCAACTGATGGATGCTGCTCCTCTGAGCAGATCAGTGATCAAGGAAAATGCCATCCACAATAAGACAGCAAACTATGGATTCTGAATGCAGACAAAACATGCTATGTTCACATTTTAAAAAATTTTATATTTTCCCTTTCTTGCTCATGATTCCCCACCTTAGTTCTAATTCCTTTTTCATAACATGACTAATAGAGAATTATGTTAATCATGATTGTGCATGTATAACTTTTACCAGAGAGTTTTGGAAGGTGTGGGGGAAGGGAGGGTGGTTGGGTGGTAAGTGTGGAATTCATAAACTTGTAATTGGACAAATGTTGAAAGCTCCCTTTGCATGTAATTGGAAAAATTAAATAAAATTTCGATTAAAAAATGACTGCTTTTGGGAATTCTGAACAGTTTGTACTTTTTCCTGAGTAAATCAAGTGATATTTCTATACATTGTTACTGTAAATTTTTTTCAATGAGGTCTTGGGGGGGAGAAAGGTGACTAATTGTTTTCTATCCATTTAAAAATATCTTTTCATTTTCTGCATCTTGGGTGATAATCCTCCTGCATTAGTAATTGGATTTTTTTTCTTTTTTTAATAGTACCAAACTAAAATTGTTTTCATACTGCCAATCTCCATTTTCTCTAGATACTTCAAAATATTTCCCCTGTAACAATTCTTAGCAGCTGAAGATCAAATGGATTACTATAAATTATCTGTTAATATATTGAAATAAGTTTGTGTGGCTTATTTGCCAGAAATATAATTACTTATTTACAGTCATTATAATTACTGCTGTGTAAAGTAAATTGCTTTTGGGGGCTTTGTGAATTTTTTTAATGGTCTGAAGATTTTAAATGAATACATTGATTAGACTAAATTCACATCCCTTCCTATCTTCTGTGTTTTGCTTTATCATTTAAACAATTCAGATGTCAGAATGTTTTGTCATTTGTTTAAGTTTTCAGTAGGTCATTCTGGTCCCTTAAATGTGGTGTTTTAACTCTGTGTTTGTATGTGTGTGTGTTGGTGTATTGTGTATAACATTTGAGTATGAAGAACAGAAATAGGCTAGCATGACTAAACTATGAGAGACTGGAAAGGTATGAAGTGGCTAGGTTGTAAAGACCTTTAAATTTATATTTTAGAAGTCCACTCCAAATGCAGGAGTTTATATTTGATCCAGAGGAAATTGGAATCTATTGAAATTAGATAGGGAGTAAGGGAAAAGGGGAAGTGATATTGCAAAATCATCGTAAAGTCATTTTGGTGATTTTGTAGAGGAAGGAATTGAGTTGGGGAGAGACTAGAGGCTTGTAGAATAACAGTTTGTAGGCTAATTCAAGTGTCTAAGAAAAGTAATATGGAAATGAGCTGATTGGAATTATGAAGTCAGAATGAGACTTTTATAGATAGGATGGTCCTAAAGTCATAAAACTGGAAAACTGGGATAATGTTTGTGTCCTGGACAGTAATTATTTCAAAAAAGGAGTGGGTTTGGGAGGAAATAGGAGTTATGTTTTGGGTTTGTTGAGTTTGAAATGCCTGTGGGACATCTCACAGACAAAATGATTACTCCAAGGGCATTGAGATTGAGAAGATCTGTTAATGTTTATCAATAGCACTGAGGATGAAGAATGGGTTTATGAGTAATAAGGGTAGGAAAGATGAAATACTGAAAAAAGAATGATGAATAAAAGGAGTTTTGTAGTTTGAACACAGAAATAGAACACTTGTGAATAATGGTGAGGTTAAGGGAGTGTTCCATACTATGTTTAGTTCAGGTAAAGTTGACGAATAGGTAATGAGACTTGAATAGATTGAAAGCAATTGAAAGACTTTTTTTTCCTTGCCCCATTTATTAGCACAAGGTTCTGAGCATAGTCCTGAGACTTAGAATAAGCACATAATAGTAATTTAAAAAAATACTATGGAGAGGGAAGAGAGATGTAGAATATATCATTCTATGATAACTTCAAGAGGGTGTTCTGAGGCTCAAATTAATATAAAACACTTTGTGAAATAATAACTAATTGTATGATTATTTTATCATCATGTTTAGAAATTGTTCTTTTAATAATATCTTCAAAATTGTGTTGTCTTCTGTATGGAGCCACCTTTACATATAGTTGATCCAGTCTTGTAGGTCTTTTCATTTTTATTTTAATTCCATTTTTTACTTTTTCTTATAGTTATCTAGGATTGTGATATTAGAGTTCAGTATGGGAAGATAGGTCCACTGTGATTTATGGGAAGAATGTTTCATTAAAAATAATTTGTATATATATTTTCCCATTTTCCATCTTTTTCTTGCTTTACTTTTATAGGTTATTAAGCTTTTGTATATAAACCTTTTTTCTCTGTTATTTGTACATTGTTGACATTTTAATTTTTTCAGGATATACCTGTCCACTTATCTTCTCTGAATTCTCTATATTGATCATGTAATGCAATAAAGTTCCATTATACTCACATTACATAATTTTTTAAAGATATTCCTCAATTGATGGGCACCAAATTTTATCCCTACTTCTTTACTATTATGAATATTTTGGTATGCTGTATGTAGAGCCTTTCTGTTTTTTGAACTCCTTGGTGTGTATATTCCTAAAAATAGACTTTCTAGGTAGACTAGTATGGAAATTTTAGACACTTTGTTAGTATATTTCCAAAATGCTTTCCATAAGAGTTTTTTTAACCTATTCATAACCCTACTAATGGTGTATTGGTATTAGATTCCCTATCTTCTCATAACACTTCCAACACTGATTAGTCCTTCACTAAAAGTGTTTTAAGAAGATTAATCTGGCAGAGTTTGAAACTGGAAGGAGGTAGGATATTGCAATAGTTCTTTTGTGGAGTGATAAGGAAACTCAACTCGGATAGTGTCTGTGTAAATTAACAGGGCACATTAATAAAGAGACTTAATGAACCCTCTATAGCCTCCTTTTTCTCCTTTATTGACAATCATAGATTTTATATTATTATTATTAGGCCTGGAGCCTTCAAAGTGACAGGTTCTAGATATTAGGTGCATATATATGACACAGCTTGACTTAGGGCCTAACAGACATGAAGAAGATTAAGACCCTTTTTCATTTGGGCTTTTGCAGCCATGTACATATTCAGGATGTTAGAACTTAGAAATCATCTAGGCAAATCTTTTATTTTTTCCTATAGACAAGAAAACTAAAGCAAATAGAGTTAAACATTTGGTCATGGTTACACAATTGGTTCTTATAACACTTTTTCCAAAAGGAGAATTTTAAAGCAATTGGCAATTCTAGTTCTACATATTTTTCTTGAATAACAATACCAAGAAAGCAGAATTCTCAGAGAATTACAAAATTTCGGTCTTGGAAGGGGTCTTTGTAGCCACTTCACATACTGATTCTTTGGGAGGTAAGGAGCAAACCTTTCCTAATCTATCTGATAGGGTCTCCTATGAGGTCAGGAGCCTACTACCTCCCCAAGACTGTCTATTCCACTGTAAGGAAAATTCTCCCTATGTCGAATCTGAATTTGCTTCTTTATAATTTATCTATTGTTCCCAGTTCTGCTTTCTTGAGCCAAAGAAATCAAATCTAGTCTCTGTTGAAGGTAACAGTCCTTCATACATTCAGAGTTTCCCAGAATTCTTTTCTTCTACCTGCTATTTTTTAAACTAGTCTTGAGTTAGCATGATGTTGAGATCCTTAATCCTAGTTGCCATCCTTTAGAGATTTTTCAGTCTTGTCAATGTCTTTTGAAAACTGAACACATACTGGAGTTGCATAACATTTTTCATCTATGGTCCTGGAGATTTTATAACATTGTATTGATGAAAATAGTTAAGTCAGTCACATTTGATCACAGTACAGTATTTATGTTACTGTGTAACATGTTCTGGTTCTGCTTACTTCATTTATCAACACACACACACACACACACACACACACACACACAATCTCCAGGTTTTTGTGAGACTCTCTATTCATCATTTCTTCTAGAACAGTAGTATTCATCACAATCCTATACCTCAGTATGTTCAACCATTTTCCAGATCATAGACATATTCTTAATTTCCAATTCTTTGCTATCACTAAGAGCTAATATTTATTTTTTGAAGAAATAGGTAATTTTCCTATTCCAGAACTAGTAGTAGCATTGCTTGGTCTAAGGGTATGTACAATTTTATAGTCCTTTACACATGGTTCTGAATTGTTCTTCAGAAAAGGTTAAATCAATTATTGTCTAAATTTTTCCACATTTCCTCCAACATATTATTTTCCTTTTTTGTCAAATTAGCTAATCTGATATATGTGAAGTGGTAAAACTGAGAGTTGTTTAAATTTGCATTTCTCTAGTCAATAGTGATTTAGAGCACTTTTTCATATGATTGCAGATGGGTTTGATTTCTTTTGTCTGGAAATTGCTTGTTTATATATTTTGACCATTTGTCAACTTGGGAATTAACTTGCATTCTTATAGATTTGACTCATTTCTGCATATATTTGAAAAATGAAGCCTTTATCAGAGAAATTTGCTATAAAATTCTTTATACTTTCTACCCCTTGTTTTCTACTTTCCTTGCTAATTTTGGCTTTATTGGATTTTTTTTGTACAAAAACTTTGAATTTTTAGCTGCATGCCCAATTCAGAGATAAGATCTTTGTATATTTTATTGAGGTCAAGTGTTTAGAGATATAAGTATTCCCCTTTAGTTGCATCCATAAATTTTGGTGTGTTTCCTTATTATTATTGATTGTTTCTCTGATGGGTTTTTTGACTCACTCTTTAAGATTAGATTATTTAGTTTCCAATTAATGTTCATTTACATTTTCATGGCAAGTTTTTCCATGTTTTTTTTCCTAAATCACTGAACTTTTCATTTCCTATTGCATAGTAATATTCCATCACAATCATATACTTTGGACAGCTTGTTCAGTCATTCCCCAATTAATATTTCTGCAATTTCCAGTTCTTTCCCACTGAAAAAAGAGCTTCTATAAACATTTTAGAATATATAGGGTTTTTTCCCCTTTTTCCCCCAATCTTCTTTGGAAATAGATTAAGTAGTGGTATTGCTGAGTCAAAAAATATAGGTAGTTTTAATAATTCTTTGGGCTTAATTCCAGATAACTCCAAAATAGCTGGATCAGTTCATAATTACACCAACAACAAATAAGTGTCCCAATTTTTCCACATTCCTTCCAGCATTGTCACTTTCCCCCTTTATAATTTTAGTCAGTCTAATAGATGTGATATCTCATGGTTGTTTTAATTTGCAATTATCTAATCAATAATGATTTAGAGCATGTTTTCATATAGCTATATATTGTTTAGATTTCTTCATTGAAAAAATGCTTGTTCATATCCTATACTGTCAGGGAAATGAAAATTCCTATGGCTGAGGTTTAGGCTACCTCCCAACCCAACAGCCATTCCCCACCAGCGATCACTGGGGTAAACCTCTGTCTTCAGACCCTTCTCTGATCGTTTCAGGACCACTTCTCTGCCCCAATTCATTGCTTACTTTTGCCACTCTGTGTTCACCGAGGAGCTAATTTGTCTTGTGGAGGAAATCTGAGGAATTTAGAATTCTCTGACCTACTCAATTATTTTCCCAGCATCCTCTCCTATTTTCTTTGTAAAATCTCCCTTTAGGTCTAGGGCATGTAATTGATTTTATCTTAATATATGGTGAAAAATATATCTATATCCAGTTTCTGCCACATTGCTTTTCCAGATAATGAATTTTTAACTCAAAATCGCACACTTGTCTAATACAAGTTTATTATGCTTATTTGTTGCTATAAATTGTATATCCATTCTATTCCATTGATTCAATTCTTAGTCAGATAGTTTTGTTAATTACTGTGTTGTAATATAGTTTTGTTTGTGGTACTGCTAAGCCTCCTTCCTTTACATTTTTAAAAATTATTTCCTTTGATATTCTTGACTTTTTGTTTTCTTCAAATGAATTTTACAGTTTTTTTAATTCAGCAAAAAAAATCCTGGTAATTTAATTGGATTGATGGCATTGAATATATAGTTGGAGTAATATATAGTTATCGTTTTTATTATATTGTTCCTTCTTTCCCGTGAACAATTAATAGCTTTTCTATTATTTAAATCTGATTTTATTTGTATAAAATTTTTTTATAATTTTGTTTATATAAATCCTAGGTCTGTTTTGGCAAGTGTACTCCCAGATATGTCATGCTGTCTACATTTTTTTAACCTAACTATTCTTACAAAGTTTTGTTTGTGACCTATAGGAATGATTTATGTGGATTTATTTTATCTTGTAACTTCGATAAAATGATTGTTTCAACTATTTAGTTTAGTCTTTGGAATTTTCCAATTATCACATAGTTTAATTACCTAATTCCACATTTTTCTATTTCTTTCTCTTTTTCAATCTTTATTGGTGCTGTTAGGATTGCCCAGTACAATATTGAATAATATTGGGGGCATTCTTGTTTTACTCCTGACCTTACTAGGAAGGCTTCTAGTTTATCAGCAATACAAACTGATGCCCAAAGCAAAGTGATTTGCCCATTGTCAAATTGTTTGAAGGATCAAAAGTGAGAGGTTGAGCCTAGTCTCTGACACTAAGCCTGGAACTCCTTCTTCTATACCAGGCTGCTTCTCAAGGAAGCCTCTTTAGGATGCCCAACCAAGACATTCTTCAAGGTTGGTACTATAGATCAGGTTTAAGCTTATCAGTGAGTCTGAACTAGATCTGTACCTCCTGAAGTCTCTTACCAATATATTTCCTTTTCTACTATCAACCAGAGGATTTTACTGAAATAGTTTAAAAAGAGAAACTGTAATAAAACGCATCCACCCATAAATCTAGGGCTTATTCTTCTGCAATTTTTTCCAGTGGGAAGAATTTATATGTAGAAAGCCTTTCTTATGAATTTTCCCTAATGAGCCCTTTAATAATTTGGTCTGTACTTTGCAGACTCCAGTATTTTCCCTCTTTTCCCTTCTTCTTCTTAGTATTCCATTGCTATTACTATCAGTTCACCTAGGGAATGTATCTTGATTATGTTTTCACTGATTATCAGAATTTCAAATCACATACTCTTCCATAAATAGAATATATACATATATATATATATATATATATATATATATATTTAACATCCAGTTAAATGTTCAATGAAAGAGCCCTTTGGTTCATAGCTACTTAAAATCTGTTTATACTATAAGAACTTTAAGATCTATACTATTTCTAGTACTCTCCTGCATAGATATCTTATTTTCCTTCCCATTCATAATTATACTTTATGATAATTACATTCTTAATCTCAAGCATTAAAGATATACCTACTTTATCATACATCCATAAATCAGCATTATTATTTAATATATACTTTTTAAAATAATTTAAATGATATAAAATACATAGATTTTAATGTTAGCTTGGAATAAAACATGTTATATATTATCCCAGTGTATTAAAAAAAGATAATGCCATTAATAAGGGATCTTAAATTATTTTAACCATCTTTTTCAATCTCACATATGAGAACTAAGAATGGAGTTTGTTGCATTTTTAAAATATAGCTAACAAAATTAACCTATTTTATTACCTATAGTACATAAGTACAGCATGTTTTATTTTTTTCATAATGAACCACATTTCTTTAAATTTCACCTGTTCTAATTCTGTGAATTTTATTGCCTTCCATACTTTTTATTGGAATGAATGTTATAGTAATAAAACAAATGTAATCTTCCTCAGTCTAAAGTATTTTTGCTTTGCATAATTAGTTTTGTATTAGAATAACCAGTTCAGAGTGAATCAAAAAGTTAGAGTGTGCCTAATTTAAAAAAAAAAATATGTGCCTAATAGCCTCAAAATTAATTCTTAATCTTTGGTCCCTTTTTAGATTCAGTAATAACTACGTATCACAAAAGACCATCATGCTTGAATGATAAGATAAATGAACATTTAGAATGTGGCCTATTGTCTTTACATTTTAGTATCCAAACAGTACCATTTCATAAACTTCACTATTTTGTAACACTTTTATTGAATATCATGATTATACCATAACTTGAAAAGAAACCTGAAGACATTTTACATTCTCCACTCATAAATCTGTGATGTTTAAAAGATCTAACTATCTCTTTCATATCTTAAGGATTAGGGGTGCAATGCCCCATGACCTGGAAAATCTGAGTAAAATTCCTTGACCCTTTGTACCAAAGAAGTCTGACTTATTAGAATATTAAAAGATAAAAAATAACTTTATACCAAAAATTACCATGCATGTAATTTTATGCATTTCTGAGTTTTTAAACATTTTCTGTGGTGTTGACTGTACTTCATGTATTGTCTACAACTTCCACAACCTGCCAAATTCCCATTTAATTTCTATGCTAACCCATAATATATTGAGATCAGGATGGAGAAAGTTGTGATGGGTAAGGGATAACTATATATTTAGAACCAGGAAACTAGGTGATGCAGTAGATAGAGTACCAGCTTGGAGTCAGTAAGATCTGAGTTTAAATCCAGACCAGACACCTGCTGACTGTGTGATGTTGGGCAAATCACTTAACTTTGATTGCCTCAGTTTTCTAATCTAAAAGATGAACTGGAGAAGTAATGACCAACCACTCTTCAGTATCTTTGCTAAGCAAATTCAACCCATGCAGAATTGGACTCAACTGAAAAGATATCCTTAACATTTTTAACTACATTATTACTTTTTGCTGAGTGAAAAGACCTTATAGTTTATAGAAATCAAAATTGTAATAAAGATGAACAAAAGATCTCTGAGGTGGGATAAATAGTATGACGTCTCATTTTAACCTGGTTGCCACTTTGGAGCTAGGCAATCTATTCGGTAACAGCTGAAGAGAAATTCAACTAAAAATCTATAGAACTTTTCCAGTGCTGGCATTAGAAGAATTTTAGGTAGGAAGTACATTCTTCTCTCTCTCTCTCTCTCTCTCTCTCTCTCTCTCTCTCTCTCTCTCTCTCTCTCTCTCTCTCTCTCTCTCTCTCTCTCTCTCCCCCTCCCTCCCTCCCTCCCTCCTTTGCTCTCTCGCTCTCTCTGCCTCACTCTCTGTGTCTTTCTGTCTTGTCTCCCTCCATCTCTCTTTCTCTCTCTCTCTTGTCTCTGTCTGTCTGTGCCTCTCTTTGTGCCTCTCTGTCTCTGTTTAGCTCTCTCTGCCTCTGTTCTTTGTCTGTCTCTGTCTCTCTGTTTCTCATTCTCTTTGTGTAAATGGTGGAAGTGTTATACAAAATTATTTTTCTCTAAATGGTTATGAAGTAGAGAATTCCCAAACCCTTATTCCTTCTGTGCTCAGAATAAGATAACCTAATCAGCTCTTAAGGTTATCACAGAATAACAGCATCCTGTGCCATAAACATATATGGTTTTTTTTTCTTTCTGAGAAAATTCAGCTTGCCTGAGAATTGGCATTTCAGGTAAGAGGTGAAGGTTAGCAGTGTGATTATTGAGACCTATCCTTTTGCTTTTCTTTCTGAAACATTGAAAAATACATGAATTTCCAGAGTTCTTAGTGATAATGAAAGGTGGTGCTTTGCCAAACACATTAAATGTTAATAACTATCTCGAGATTTGAAAGAACTAAGACATTTGATGCCTCTCTAGCCGTTCATCCTCCTACCAATCAGGTCTCCTTAACCTTCTTCTTAGGGTCCCGTCCATGCCCATATTCACAGGCATGGAGGCACAGGGCACTTTGTCAGTAGCTTTCAGGAGGGGTAGTGCTGTAGTCTAGCTTGTGACCATTCTGACCTTGCCCCATGGTTCTCAGGGCCTGGGTTTCCTGGCTTGCCAGCTCTAAAGCACAGTCTGACATCCCTGCTTAAAATGTCTCTGGTGTCTATCCAGTAACTGGAATACAACCCAGATTCCTCTATTTAACATTCTGGTTATAAGCTACCTTCCCATGCTTTTTATCCATTATTTCCTTTCTCACACTCTTATATTCCAACAAAATTGCTCCACTTGTTCCTGCAAAAACATTTCATTTTACTCTTCCATAATTTTGCTTAGGACCATTGCCCTTACTGGAAAATTCAACTAACTCTTCATCTCCCACTTTTAGAATCTCTTGATTCCTTCAAAACTCACTTCAAGTGCTTCTACTATATAGAAACATTTCTGATCTCTCTGGAAGCTCATACCTCTAGAATTACTTTGTCTTTATCTTGTACATTCAGTGTGTGTATTTAGAGATGAGCTACAGAATGTAAGCTTGCTGAGAGGAAGATGGTCATGGTGGTGGTGTAGTTGTTTGTCTTTGAATTCTCAGGTGCCTAGGCTGGGGCAGTACTTTCACCTATGACATTCCCCAGTAAACAGTTTGTCTCTGTTCTCTATTCTCCATTAGTTGAACTGTAAGCCTTATACTTCAATCTTATGTTTTCCTACTGGTTTCATGTTGCTGAATCTTAAGCCTCTTACTGCTGTCATCTCTCTCAACCTTAATCAATTGTAGCTAATGGTTTTGTCTGCTGTTTGAATTTTATTTCTGTTGGAGTTGATCCATTCCTTCTTGAGCATATCTTCCACCTTAATTTGGAATATTGTAAATTGGATGAGATTACTAACCCCTTTCCCCTTTGTGTTAATTCTATGACTAAAAATAAGATTTCTGGATTCAAAACAAACAACTATCCACTCAAATAATAGACATTAAACACAGTTTTATTCTGTAAATCTGTCTAGACTTTCAGTGTAAACCTGTAGCAGTATGTATTATCCACTGTCAACCCAAGAATGGTTATCATAGTAATTAATTTAATTTTTTAAAAAAAATTACCTGGTTCTGTGTTTGAACTTAATAGAATTCTATTTCCATATTCCTTTGGAATAAGAGATTATTTCATTACATGGTTGTGGTAGGGGTTAAAAAGAAGTAGATATCTAAAAGAAATTCTGCCCTGCTATCTGTGTCTATTGAGAGAAGACAGAACATACGGAAATGGTATTAATTTGTTGCAGGGGAGATTTATGACAGAACAATTAGACCATCATGAGACTTTGTCATTTAGCAATTGAATGAAATGGAAATGCAGAAGAATGATTATCAGAAAATATTTGCTGAAAGTAGAATAATCTTTTTTTACACATTATTTAGCATTTACATTCTTAAAACTTTTACCAGGAGAATTAGCTTTATTTTAAGTCCCATTATAATGCTTTCAATTCTTTTCCAATTCTTTTTAGATCTTAACATTTCTTTCTGTCAAAGAACATTCCATTAGGTTGCTAGTTTTTATGTAAATACTACTTTTTTGGCATTTAAAGTTTAGCATTTACATTCTAAGGAATACATTTTCTGAAATATGACTGTTTTATTTAGATATATTGCTGGAGAAATATGATGTATGTTCATTGTTTATAATCTATAATTTAAGGAATTTTTGTGGTATCTGTAAAAATATCTGGTGATTTCTAAAATATTTTCTAAAGTACCTCTTCAAATTCATATATTTGCTGATCACCATTTAAATTTTCTCACAATTTAAACTTTTAGCCCCAGAACTGCTGTCTTTCTTCTATTGTTATTATACCACTTTTTCAGAGACCCTTGCTGTGACATTGTTTAAAGTTCAGTCCACTCCTGTAGAAATGTCTAATTAGTGTTATCTACTTTCTTTAATGCTTTTAGTTTTTTTTTCCTTTTTTAAAAATAAATAAACCCTGTTGATTCAAATAGGTAATTAATGCTTAGCATTCTAATGGAAATGTATTTTGAATACATGGAAAAGAATCTCTTAGAAAAGTTCTTTTCTTGATCTGAAAATAAGGAAATCCAATAGATTTTTTGCTATTTATTTTATAATTGATGAATTAAAATTTTAAACTGTGATATTTCAATTGTTTATGATACCAGTGGATTTTGTGGGTGAAGATTAAGAAGGAGCTTGGGCAACTCCTAGATGGGGGAGCTATCTGAAGAATAATTTAGAGATTAAATGGAAAAATCACAATCCAAGAATTGAGTCTTAAGAGAAGGCTTCAGAAAACATTGAATTTACATTTTGTATCTAGATCAGTGAAATTTCAAGGTAGACACTTAAAAGCCAACTTCATTTTTTATAGTCATACATATGTAAAGTTGATCAAAGGAGTAAAGGGCAATGTAGAAATGTACAACCAGAAATAGAATGAAATATAGTTCCTGACAGTTCCCTCCCCATTTCCTGAGTTCTACCCATGTATCCCCAAATTGCAAAAGCCAAAGGGCAATCTCCCAAGTATGCCTCCTTCTGACACTGCTACCACCCTGGGGAAGAGGAAGCCCTCTGTTGCATTACCTTCTGAATGGTCTCTCTACCTCACGTCTCTCCTCCCTCTAGTCTGTTCTCCATTTCGCTGTCATATTAATTTTTCTAAATTGCTTGTTTATTTATCTGACCATTTTACACACACATCTCTTCCCCTCCCTCACTTCCACTCATCCAATTAATAGCTCTCTGTCCCTTACATATCAAATATAAAACCCTCTCTTTGGTGTTCAAAATTTTTTATCACCTGTCCACTTCCTAACTTTCCTGTCTTCTCATCCTTTAATTCCTCAAAGTACTATGACATCCTGTGACAATGATCTCCTTCTTGTTGCTTTTGGAAGATTCTCCATCTCTGGACATCTGGAATTTCTACTGGCTCTCTGCCATACCTAGGATTCTTTATCACCTGGTCCCTTTGATTTCCTTCAAGTTCCAACTAAAATGCAACTTTTTGCAAAATGTCCCCTTAAGTCTCTCTATTAATTATATCTAGTTTTCCTTGTTAAATATTTTGTTTATACATAATTGTTTAATTGTGCATAATTAGACTGAAAGTTCACTGAAAGTTGGGATTTTTTTCCTTTCTTTTTTTAATAATTAGCACTATAAAATTTAAAGCACCCTTTTTTTTATTAAGTCAGTCTCTGTTTTTTTGGTTTTTGCAAAGCAATGGGGTAAAGTGACTTGCCCAAGGTCACCAGCTAGGTAATTAAGTGTCTGAGGCCAGTTTTGAACTCCTTCCTCCTGACTCCAGAGCAGGTGCTCCATTCACTCTGCTACCTAGCTGTACCCAATTAAGTCAGTCTCTATTGATTTGAGTCAGTTTATTACCTCTGACTTAGTCATGGCTTGAGTAAGTTCCATACTCATGGTCTAACAGTTAGATTGTGAGGTGCTTGAAGACAAGGACTGCTTTTTACTTTTCTTTTTTGGACAACTGAAGTTAGGAGGATCTGAGTAAAAGTGTGGCCTGAGGCAAATAGTTGTCTATGTGACCACCTAATCTGTTTTCCTTATCTCTAAAATCAAATAATATTCTACTCTATTTTAGAATTATATAGATCAAATGACACAGTAATATAAAGCACTTAAATACAATGCCTAGAACATAATAATTACTATACAAGTGTTAGCTATTATTAATAATAATTAGTTATTATTTCTATCCCAATACTTGACACAGTAGGTGCTTAACAAAAGCATCTGGACTTGACATACTGCAAATTGATAAAAAAAAATGGATCTGAGCATAGAAGAATAATAAAGTATTTGATATCCCCATGGAAACTGTTCTTCATTTAAAACACTATCAGCAACATAATGCCAAGAATAGATGCTAAAAATGTGATACCTTCAGCCCACTCTGGATCTGCATAACCCTGAACTCATCACCTTTACTCCTGAAGAGCACTGAGTATGTCTTTCAAGTTAGAGAGGTCATAAAATTATATTTATTACTTAAGGATAGTTACTTCAAGTTATATGATTCTAAAGGAAAATATAGTAAATTACCTCATCTTTTGGTAACATTCTCCAATGACATTCAAAATATAATTTTGTTCCAATATATGTACTATAATCCAAGGAGAGATTTTGAATATCAATATGGAAGACAACCTGAAGAAATGGATAAAAGTAATTAATATTTAAATACTTTGGACTTCTCCAGGCAATACATATCTAATATAAAAATGCCCAAGAGTCAACTGAGACCATATATGATTCACAGGATGAAGTTCAAATTTAAGAGAGACAAAGAATATTTAACACCTATGTAATACAAGTCTTAATGCATACTTTTATCATGATTATATGAACAACAGAGTTAGAAGATATCTAAACAAAAGCATGTATAATAGTTTTTAAGCATATATAATATTAATGAAACATATGGTTCATCAAACATTCCCTCTTCAAAAATGAGGGAAAAGAACTGATTGATATTCTCAGAAATCACAATAAACAGGTTAAAATGTTATCAAGATATTTATGAAACAAATAGACCTTCTTTGCAAAGTAATAGTAAAGACTGGCAACAGATGTATACAACTGATTGTGTTAGATCTAGCCAAAAGTGTTTTATTTCCAGATGAAGTTTATTAAAGAGCTTACATTCAAGAATATATTAATCAAAAGATACTCCATATACCAACAAAGAAATAGTTGAATAAACAGTTGAGTCAGATTTGTATATGGAAATTATTTAGTGAAATGATTTAGGATCAGGTCATTGCTTCTAAAAATAACAGAAAGATTATTGGAAGCTAGTATCTATAAATGTATTTGGCAAAAACCTTATCATCTATTATATGTCTAGAAAGACAAGATTCAGGTAGTTAGAATTATATGCTGTAAGCTTCATATCCTTTATAAACTAAAAACTGACAAATCTCCTTACTACTCATCCAAACCTCAAAATATTCTTGAGACTTCAACAAGTTAAACTATTGGAGAGCATGGAGCAGAATTTTAACTATAGTACTTACAAGCTGCTACCTGTACATCATTTTAATCCACAAAGCTTCAAGAACAACTCCACCATAATCTCTGAATTATTTCCAAATTCAAAACAGGAAGTCCTAGTGGAAAAATTAAAACCATGTGGAAAAAAGGCAAGTTGTATACTCTATTTTACTAGAGAAATACTGAAGTTGTGTTTAGTGAATGTACTTTGCAACCTAATACTCTTATTAAATTATGAGAAGTCATTGTATCCACTTGGTTGTAGTTCACAGAATATTTAAATATATATATATATATATACATATATATATATTTAAATAAATATTTAAAATCATAGCATAATAACAGTATTACCTGCTCTAGAACTAGTTTTATCTTAGATCTATTTTATTCTCAGTTCTATCTGAACTACATTCAGATAGATGAAAATAGTATAACACTATTGATGTCAAATATAAAAAATAGGATAATCATTTGTTCAAAAAAGTCAATAATTTCTCCCTTATTTAATGCATACTATATATGTAATACTTCAACATGTGTATCTTTGCTTGAATTTCTTTTCTTTGATCTTCATGCAATTGTTATAATTTATTAGGAACAGCTAGATGGTAAGGTAGAAAGAACACCATCCCTGGAGTTAGAAGGTCCCTGAGTTCAAATGTGGTCTCAGATATTTGAGTCTTACTAGCTGTGTGACATTGGACGAAACACTTAACCTAGATTGCTTTGCACCCAGGGTCATCTCCAGTAATACTGATTTTTTTTTTAATATGGTCATTGTACCCCAGGGGGAAAAGTGGGGCTGGTGACTTAGCACAACATCCCCCACACAGGTGATGTCATAGCATCATCTCCCTGATGTCAAGATCATCAAGAAAAAAGAACAAGCATTAATCTAATAGTGTGACACTTGTGGATTTGAATTCAGAATGTTGAGCACCATGATAATGAGAGGCATAATGGAATAGAAATATCAACTTTGCTGAGATAAATTACACTTTTAGGGAAGACGCTAATAACATCTCTGTGAAGTAGGCCACCCAGAATGGGCAATTCCCAGAAACATATTTTGGATCTGGATGGAGGTTTCTTTGAACTAGACCAGAACTCCAGTTCTTTTTTTGTTTTGCAAGGCAATGGAGTTAAATGGCATACCCAAGGTCATACAGCTAAGTAATTATTAAGTACCCGATGCTGGATTTGAACTCAGGTCCTTCTGAGTCCAGGACCCATGCTCTGTTCACTGCACCACTTAGCTGCCCCTCAGAACTCTATTTCTTATTTGAAATTGAATTCTTTTTTTCTGGGAACCAGCTCTACAATTGGATCTTGCACTACAGGTATCACCAAGTAGATTAGCATTTGGATTGATAAAGACAAATTAGGGAGATGAGGCAGCAAATGAGTTCATTCAGAGGTCGCTATCACAGAAAATCAGGGGGAAGATTTTGGAGTTTTAAGGGGAACCTTAATATGAATATAAGTATACAACTTCTCCAGTAATATATAGTCAGGTACAGGGAGAAATTATTATCCATTTTTATATATTAAGAAATTAAAATTCAGATTTTATTGAGATTCAGATGTGATCTTCAAAAGATTATATAACAAATAACTATATGTGTTGGAATTCAAACTCTAATCTTGGAATGCTCTTTTTTTTTAGGTTTTTTGCAAGGCAAATAGGCTTTAGTGGCTTGCCCAAGGCCACACAGCTAGGTAATTATTAAGTGTGTGAGGCCAGATTTGAACTCAGGTACTCCTGACTCCAGGACCAGTGCTCTATCCGTTGTGCCACCTAGCTGCCCCTTGGAATGCTCTTTTTGAGGAAGTGTGTGTGTGGTGGTGGGGTGATGGTGAGAGACACAGAGACAGACAGACTAGAGAGAACAAAAAAAATTGTAAAAGAATCAAACTGAAGAATATGGTAGGAATAAATCCAATAAACATTTTACAGTCAGAGATTTAAAAATATTCCTTGAAACTGACCCAAATGTTTTAATAGGCAAAAGCGAAATTCAGTAACCTAGGTCAAAATGACTGAATTTTCTATTCTTCACCTTGGGAGAAATATTTTTTTTTTCACGTGTGGTAAGGGAGATCTCATTGCATAATGATATTGTCTTCATATTTCGTAAACATTGTGTTTAACTCCAGTGTGATACTCTTGCAAGGAGCGATCACTTGATTATTCTTGAGTAGTTTTATCGAATCTTAAGGTCAGAAATCCAATTCTAGTGTTTTACGAATAAGAGATCTATGGTCCACAGAGATTGAGTACATCATCCAACATCTGGTTGGCCTCTGACCTAGGACTAGGACTAGGTAATAGGTTCAGAATTTTTTTGATTTAGAACTGGAAAGGACCTTAGGACTCAATTAGTGCTATCCCCTCATTCTATTGATGAAGAACTTGAGGCCTGAAGAGGTTGAAGGACCTGCCTAAGGTCAGGAAAGGGATTGTGTTGGAATTCATGCATAGACCTTTAATCCTCCACTGGTCTACTCCAATGGTCTTTCCACTGCACTCTGGTGACCTTGACTCCCAGTCCTTTGATTTTCCCCACTTATTACAGTCCTCTCTGATGGACTGTGACATTGTCTGGACCAGAGAGGCATGCATAATCCAATGAATGTTGCTAGGAGACTTGAAGTCCTGGCAGGGTCTCTCATAGCAGGCTGACTGGAAGTGAGGATTCAAACTAAAAGCAGTCCTACTTTAAACTAGTAAAGACTACTGTAGCTAGCAGCAATGTCATACTAGCACCCCACCAGCTGCCTGTCATCTCCTGCCAGCTTGATTGTAAGTAAACAGACAGATTTATTTGACAGAATGGCAGTAAATCTGTCTAACCAGGTGAGTTTTCCCTGGGTTTCTCATCATTTCAATATCTTTGTGCATATGATTAGCACTTAATGTTGAAAGAGTGACAGTGAGTAGGGAGAGGCTATCTATGCCTCTCATGTAAAGCCACTCCTCAGACAGTTTAGAACTATTCACAAGATTGGTTGACCTATGATTAATTCCATAAGATGTCTTGTGAATAGATGACTATTTCTGTCTCTTAGATATAGAAAAATAAAAATATAGAAGAATTAGGTGTCCTCCTCAATATAGCAAACTGACACTGTTCAAGAAACTCACATCTTCCCCCCCCCCATATAATCTGTTACACCAAGGTCTAATTGATAAAAATAAAAGATTGTATTTAGTTATTGCTACCTAGCCAATAGGACGATAAACTCATGAATTGGTTTAGGTATATCTGGTGTCACAATTTTGACATTAGTAGGTCACAATTTTTATGAAATCACATTTTAATAAGACTTTTTAAAATTGTACTTCAGTATGAGAATCTTCCAAAAAGTATAAACACACTGAAGGGGAGGAGGGATGTCTTGGCTCCATGTAGAACTTTTTCTTTTTTTTTAATTAGCTATTGCCAGATATTGAAGCCAAATATTTTACTTTTTTTACATTTTGTTGATATTTTGTCTTTGTTTTCCATGTTTGGTGGTGGTAAGGCAAATGGAGGAATGAGGCTATTTGGGACAACTTCTTGGAAACGAAGTTTTGCAACTTTTTGGCTACTGAGGTTCAGCATCTTCCTACTCCTTACTGTTCCTGACTCAGAAGGAAAAGCTATATGGACTGCTCACTTGAACATAACCTTTCAGGTGGGAAATCGAATCATATCAGAGTTAGGAGAAACTGGAGTATTTGGAAATCATTCTCCTCTGGAAAAGGTGGCTGGTGTGGTGGTACTTCCTGAGGGTTGGAATCAGAATGCTTGTAACCCTATGACCAATTTCAACAGATCTGAGTCAATGGAATCTTGGCTAGCCCTCATTGAAAGGGGAGGCTGCACTTTTACACACAAGATAAAGGTGGCAGCTGAGAAGGGAGCCAATGGAGTAATCATCTACAACTATCCAGGTACTGGCAACAAGGTTTTTCCTATGTCTCACCATGGAACAGGAAATGTCGTTACAGTGATGATAGGCAACCTGAAAGGCATGGAGCTTTTTCATTTGATTCAGAAGGGAGTTCATGTGACAATTATAATTGAAGTAGGGAGAAGACACATACCTTGGTTGAATCATCATATCATGTCCCTCTTTACCTTTATGGCTGCCACCGTTGCCTGCTTCTTTTTGTATTGTGCTCGGAGGCCCAGAATGCGCAGCGCTACTACAAGAAGGCGCCGGCAGATAAAAGCAGATGTCAAAAAAGCCATTGGCCAATTGGAACTTCGTGTATTAAAAGAAGGGGACAAAGAAGTTGATCCCAACGGAGACAGCTGTGTTGTGTGCTTTGACATGTACAAACCCAAGGATACAGTGCGCATTTTAACTTGCAAGCATCTTTTCCACAAGGCATGCATTGACCCCTGGCTCTTTGCCCATAGGACATGCCCCATGTGTAAATGTGACATTCTTAAAATGTAAGGAACAATGATGAAACTGAATATTACAAAATCTAGTATTGAATGAATTATTGTTTCACTTCAACTAAGAGATACAATGAATTCCTTATAAAATTAAGACCATGCTTCACTAAAGTTAGTCAAATTTGTGTGTCCATTTTTTTTTTGTCCATCTTGAATAACAAACTCCACAGCAAAGGATTGAAACTCATGCGTGACAATGGTCTTTTTGTAATAAAGCTCTTAAATATACCCAGTGAACTGTATGTTAGATTTCAAAGATTTAGTTTCTAATTCATCCAGCATATACCACTGTCTTCTCCTTTTCCACCTATTCCATCCTCCATGCACAGACCTTATTACCATCTTTGCTAGTTTTCACTGTCTCAAGATTGTGAGGTAGAATAGAAAAATCAGTGGAAAGAATATTGACTTTGGAGTCTGAGGACTTAGTTCAATTTGGCAAATAGGTGACTTCTGAAAATCCTTTCTAGAATTATCATATTTCAATGATAGGGATACTTCCTACATCAGTGAAAAATGAAAGTCCTTCCTTGCTTTAGTGCATAGATGATCTTTGTGACTTACTGAACCAAAAACAAAAAAACAGCCCCCTTTCCCTCAAAAAAAAAAAATAAAAGATAAAGTGATTAGAGAATAGACCTAAGATTTAAAAGGACTTGGGTTCAAGGCCCTTCCTGGTTATATGACCCTAGGCAAGCCTTATTACCCCTTCAGTGCCCCAAGAACATTTCCTGAGCCATATTAGTGTAGGGACTTTGATAACCAGTTATTTCATATACCAATAAAATTGCAGATCTAGTTAAGGAGGAAAAGTTCTAACTTTTGATAAATTCTTGCTGTCTCTATGTCTCTGTTTCTCATTCTCTCTCCCGGTCTTATTCTTTCTCTCTCCATAGAGAGTTATAGGTATATACACTTGTACATGTGTTAATATTCTGGTCATCCTGGTCACATGTATCTCTAAATTGATCAAGGTCAGTTCCTTGGCAAATGGCATACAATCACTCAAGTTCTATACATAAAGTTTTTGTTCCTAAGGATAGGGTTTACCAGAACTTGTGTTCCATGTGTTACCAGAACTTGTGTTCCATGGTCATAACCCCTAATTCCTAGAAAGAAACCAAAATCATCCTCCTAGAAATATATTTGCATGTTCCTGAGTTCTGATTCAGTCTCTGGATCACTAACCATTTAGGAAAAACTATAGAAGAACACTGTCATTGAAAACAACTAACATTTTTCCCCCTCATATTGCTTCCCAGGGTTTCATTTTTGCGTGGCTGTACCATTTCCAGATACTATATATTCTAACTTGAAAAACATGTATTTTATTTTGTGAAGGGTAAAACAAGTTATGAATTTCCAGGTTTCATTACCTATTAATATATCATAACAAAATAAATTTTAGGGTAGTGCAGGGAGGCATGAGACAATTTCATGGCCTATTTTGAAAATGTATCATTATGTATTTGTTTTTATCATTACTTGTTTTCATAAATTTTCTTTTTTCATGTAAAATCTTTATTTCTCGGTATCTTTTCACCCTCTTCTCTTTTTCATGTTATCACATTGCACTACATTTTTGAATAATCAATTCTTTTCAAACTCATTCAATAAGTTAAATTTAATGAATCATGCTAATTGAATGATGTCATATTAATTTAGCCACCAGAGTATTCAGTACCAAAGTGAGGTACTGAACTTGTTTGTTGTTTGTCCTTCATTCTTTAAGAGGACCATGACATCAGGAAAATGATGGCATAACTTGCAAGTGAATTGGATTTAAGTGAGACAGGGTTGTGCAAAATCACCAGCCTCAGTCTTTCCTCCAGAGCCACCTGGATCCAGTGGTCAGATGTAGATCAGGACAACTAGAGAGGCCTTGGATGCAGTGGGAGACCTTGGCCATTTTAAGCTAAGGTGTTTCCCAGGTCTCAGTTTGTTCAGGGTAAACATGTGTTTGGTGATTGACTAGGTAAAGAGGCCAAGAATGGTGAGATACTGAGAAAGAGTGCACTGATTGATGACGTTTATCTTCCATGACAGAATATGTGGCTTTAGTACAGCTCATGATAACATCATCAAACATAAAACGCACCATGGCAGTAAAAAACTAGGTCAACACCACGTGGAATCATTTGGGGTAACAATGATAGTTTTTTTCTGAGTTCTCTCACAAAGTCATTACTATATTTTGAATTCTTACTATGCAGGCAACTTCAATCCCAGTAGAATTTAAGGAGCTGAGAGTAAAAAAAAAACCCAACAGAAAATAAAAAAAATAGAAAACCTGACAATTGCTTAAAATTTCATTTGGAGGAATTCTTAATGATAACCTCTATGCTCTAAAGAAATAATTTGAACCCTTAATACCTCAAATAACTTTTATAATTACATTTAGCTATCACAGAATTAGTACATTTTTGCTTGTGTTTTTTTTTGCAAGGTCAGTGGGGTTAAGTGACTTGCCCAAGGTCACACAGCTAAGTAATAAATGTCTGAGGTCAAATTTGAACTCAAATCATCCTGACTCCAAGACCCATGCTCTATCCATTGTGCCACCTACCTGCCCCCTAATTAGTACATTTTTGCTTAGGGTCAATTTTTCTCCATTAGATAATAAACTATGTCGCTAAATCCATGTTTTTTTTTTTTTATCTATTCCCACCAACCCCCCATTTTTTGTAAGGCAAATGGGGTTACGTGACTTGCCCGAGGCCACACAGCTAAGTAATTATTAAGTGTCTGAGACCAGATTTGAACCCAGGTATTCCTGATTCCAGGGCTGGTGCCTTATCCACTATGCCACCTAGCTGCCCCCAATCCCCCATTTTAAAATAACTTTTATGACCCATGTATCAGATTTTTTTTTAGGAGACCATACAAGTTTTTTTTTATCTTTTATATCTTTTGCTTTTTACTTGATGTATAAACCATAGTCAAGCCCATTATAAAGAATCCTTCTTCATTGTCCTTTAACCACTACAAGATGAATATATTGTTAAATATTTGAATGTCTTTAGACACGATTAAATAATTTTACCTATTTCTGTTGATGTCTACTCCAGGACTGAGTCCAAAAGAGTCTTCTATCTCCTTGAACTTGATTCTATTTGACTCTTAAGATTGCTAGTTTGATTGTTTGTTCATAAAAACAAACAAAACCCCAGCCCATTTGGTTTTAACCACTCTCCTGAAGATGAGAAGAATTCACTTTGAAAAATATCATTCACAATTTTGTGGACTTTTGGTCACCCAGCCTGGAAGATTTTTAAAAAGTAGGGAAATATGCTTGAATTTCCCATTTTGTTTTTATTTTCAGTTAATGATCTTGGAGGCTAACTCACTGCCGAGATGATATGTAACCACATAACATTTTATATAACAGTATAGAAATCACCCCTAACAACACTTGAACTATTTAAAAGCCAATATGGTGTCAGTATGAGCTAAGATGTCTTATGATTGGCTGGATTGTCTTTGACATCACAATCACATTACCCAACAGCAGTCTGTAGAGACTTTGTGGGACTAGATTTTTTTTTCCCCTATATAAATTTTTTCTCATTCTTACCTTCAACATCTCAGACTCATAAGAAGTCTCAAGAATTTCCCTCCAAAAATGTGGGAGGGTAGTAGAATGTGTTTTCCCCTGGAAGACTCTTTTCTTTCTCTTATTTTCAGTTAGTTGCCACCAGATGTGGGAGCCACTTCTTTTGCTTGGTTGGTTCTTAAGTTGCTAGGCAAAGGGAGAAATGAATCTAGTTAAGTCAGGTACTTGGAGAACCAATGCTGCTTCTTCCTGGCTTTTGGTCTTCACTGTCTTTCTGCTGCTTAGTCAGAATTATTGCAGAGCAAGTGCAATTTGGACTGCTTACATGAACATATCATTTCATGTGGGGAACCGGATGCTATCTGAGTTGGGGGAAACTGGGGTGTTTGGAAGAGGCTCCATTTTGAAGAGGGTGGCTGGAGTTGTAGTCCCACCAGAGGGAAGGAACCAAAATGCCTGTAATCCCTTGACCAATTTCAGCAAACCCAAGGATTCAGAAATGTGGCTTGCCCTCATAGAGCGAGGAGGTTGTACTTTCACACAGAAAATAAAAACAGCAGCAGAAAAAGGAGCCAATGGGGTGATCATCTACAACTTCCCAGGAACCGGCAACCAAGTGTTTCCCATGTCTCACCAAGGAATTGGAGATATTGTAGTAGTCATGATTGGCAACTTAAAAGGCACAGAGATTTTGCATTTGATTCAGAAGGGAGTTCATGTAACAGTTATGATCGAGGTGGGCAGAAAGCATATCATCTGGATGAATCACTATTTTGTGTCTTTTGTTATTGTTACGACTGCTACCTTGGCCTACTTCATTTTCTATCATATTCGAAGACTCTGGGTAGCAAGGATTCAAAATAGAAGATGGCAAAGGCTAACAACAGATCTTAAGAAAGCTTTTGGACAGCTCCAGCTACGCATTTTAAAAGAAGGGGATGAAGAAACGAATGCAAATGGGGACAGCTGTGTTGTGTGCTTTGAAGCGTACAAGCCCAATGATATAGTACGTATCCTCACTTGTAAACATTTTTTCCACAAAAATTGCATTGACCCCTGGATCCTAGCCCATGGCACTTGTCCCATGTGCAAATGTGACATTCTTAAAGCTTTAGGGATTGAGGTGGATGTTGAAGATGGTACTGAATCTTTGCAAGTCTTAATGTCGAATGGATCACCCACTGCCACATCACCTAATGAAGAGAGTTCTAGCATTGACCACCTTTCTGTAAGAAGATCAGATAAAATGACCCATGGGGAAGACTCTTCTTCTTCAGGAAATGATAATCAGTCTAGTTCTATAGCAGTAGATGTTCATCCTTCACCTTGACAGCATGCCCTTTTGAAGAAGTGGATTAAACTTGTGTTTATCAAATCAGGTCCAAAATACTGACAAAACAGTTCTGTCTGAAGTGGGAAGGTGTTTTGTTGGTCTTGTTTTGATTGGGGGGTGGTGTTTGTGTTCTTTATTTCTCTGGTAATTATTTCTACCCTTTTATCAAGAGATTAAGAACCATCAAGAAAAGGTGGGGGAGGGACTATCAAAAATGTTTGTGATTTTATTTTCTTCAATTTCAGAAGTACTGTTTTCTATACATACAAATATAGGTTATAATTTTATAATACTTAAGTCTGATTCCCTTTTGATAAGAACATTTCTGATATAGTTTGCACATTGAAGCTAGTACATAAATAGTCTGAAAGTTGAAAAATGTTAAATTTTATATTCTAAGATTGAGTTTATTTTTTTTTAAGTTTTTTATATTTGATTAAGTTGCATAGCCAAGCTAACATTGACATTTTGATATGCCTAATTTAATTAACATTCAGAAGAAATATGCATCATTTAATATTCAAACAATATTTATATTTCAGCCATAATGTAAAAGTATTTTTATAGGTTTTGGGTTTTTTTTTGCAAGGCACATGGGGTTAAGTGGCTTGCCCAAGGCCACACAGCTAGGTAATTATTAAGTGTCTGAGACTGGATTTGAACCCAGGTACTCCTGACTCCAGGGCCGGTGCTCTATCCACTGCGCCACCTAGCTATCCCGTAAAAGTATTTTTAAAAAAACAAACTAGCAAGTATTTTATTTTTTGGTATGATTAGACAAAATATTCAAAGGTTCCTAATCAGAAACTGCACCTACAATAAGGAAAAAGACAATTCCTCCACTATGTAGATATGCAGTCTTAAAAATTATCTTCTGGGGACATCTTAGTGACACAATAGAGCACCAGTCCTGGAAGTCAGTAGGACCTGAGTTCTAATCCACCCTCAAACATATGTACTTACTAGCTGTGTGACCTTGAACAAATCATTTAATCTCAAGGGTCTGTCAAAAATGAGCAAATAAAAAATTCATTTCCTAATTTTGTTAATTCATTAATAAAATACTGAATATCAGCACTTATCAGAATCTCATTTGTTTAGAGACATGACACCCAGAAGCAAGTGGTGCAGTAGATAAGAGTGCCAGGCCAGGAGTCAGGAAGATAAGTTCAAATCTGACCTCATGATCATTACTGTATGACTCCCAGGTAACTCATTTAACCTATTCTCAATTCCTTCTTTGTAAAATTAACTGGAGAAGGGAAATGTAAAATCAACCAAGAATCCTAAATGGTTCATTAGAAAATGAAACAACTAAAAAATAATAAAAAAAATGTAAAAGATGGAAGTCTTTCACAAGTCAAATACCATTTCCAAATATTTTTAACACTTGAAAAACAGTAAGAATTTAATGTCTTACAAAGGAACAAGAAGGAAATAGAGTTTTTAAAAAAATCGTATCAAGGCACTATTATACAACATGAATGTAGCCATGCGGTTCACAAAACAAGATGAAAATTATTTTCTAGTACTGGAACTTTGTTAATAGTAAGTTGTTGGGGGCAGCTAGGTGGCACAGTGGATAGAGCACCGGCCCTGGAATCAGGAGTACGTGAGTTCAAATACGGCCTCAGACTCTTAATAATTTTCTAGCTGTGTGTCCTTGGGCAAGTCAACCCTGTTGCTTTGCAAAAAACTAAAAAAAACAATTAGTAAGTTGAATGGGGGCAGCTAGGTGGTGCAGTGGATAGAGCACTGTTTGGAGGACCTGAGTTGAAATCCAGCCTCAGACACTTAAAATTACCTAACTCTGTGACCTTGGGCAAGTTTTTGCCTTGCATAAACCAAAACAAAACAAAATATTTCTTGTCTGCAGAACTGTAAATATAGTGGTAAAAGGATCTTAGAACTGAAGAAAATGCATGTTATGAATGAATCACTATTTCAACCTACTTATTTTGCAGATGAAGAAGGTTCCTTTGCCTTATGTTTTCATTTCTCTCCTTCCCAACCTCCATCTGCTGGAATCCCTGGGTTTCTTTAAATCTCATCTCAGACTTCCTTCAAGGGAAACTTTGACAACCCCTCTCCTTGACCCTTTAGTGTCTTTTCCACAAAGGTTCCCTTACTTTCCCTCTATATCTTGTATGTTTTGATATTTATATGTAATATCATAATGTAAGCTCCCTGAGAGCAGGAATTCTTATTTTTTTATAATCTGTATTTCTGACTTTACACTTTGCCTGCCAACATAGTAAGTGCTTCAGTATTGCAGTTTAATAGATCGGGCTACTTACATATAGATTTTTCCCCTCCCCATCCACTGTTTCCTGTTTTTATTTTCTTGTTCTTTGTTCCTTCTCCTAGGCCTTAGGCCCACCAGTGATTCTTTGGGTGTCATGAAGAATACAGAGATCACAGATATTGCAATAAGATTTCTAAGCTGAGAAAAATAAGTTATTTTTATTTTATTAACATTTTATTTGAATTCCAATTATATATAATAGTAATATGTACCCATCATTTTTTGCAAGGCTCTGAATTCTACAATTCCCCCCTTCCCCACCCCCCAGAAGGCTGTCTGACAGTCTCTACATTGTTTCTATGCCATACATTGATGTAAATTGAATGTTATAAGAGTAAACTCACATGAAATTTCTCATTTATAAGAGCTGTTAGAAGGACGATATATAGGCAGGACATATGAAAAAGTGGAACATAAAGGTATGATGTGGTAAAGGGATGGAGTCAATGGGTGATGGGGAAAGTACTGGGAGGAAGGAAAAGGAGATGAAGAAGCCAAGAGATTTCACTTAAGAGTCAAGAAAAAGCTTTTTTAATGGAGTGGGGGGGAGGCAAGGGGGAATGAGTGAGCCTTCATTCTCATTGGAAATGGCTCAGGGAGGAAATGACATACACACTTAAAAGGGTGAGAAAAATAAGTTATTTTAAGTAAACTTTAACTCTTTTCCTTTATTCCTTCAAACTCTTGGCCAATTTGTTTTCTTTGGAACCATTTAAAAGATAATTGTCTTACTATGGCAGTCGTCTAAACTTCATAATGTATGTTCTGGGATTTTCTTTTGAAGGGAGGGTCAGAAAACACATGACTATTCATTCAAGGGGAATTTGAATGTTTGAGATGGCAAAAGATGGGGAGATGCAAGATAATCAGTTCTTTATTGCAAACTAGAAAGGACTCAGGAAAACCTTCACATAAAGTCTTACCCTTCAGGGAGGTGTGAACAGATAAACAAAGCCCAGTTATTCTGGGTATTTCTACAGGAAATGAATCCAGCCTCTCCTTATAGTATGAATATAATAAATCATTCATTGTAATGACACAACATACATTGAAGTTGCTTCTTCGGTGTACTTGGTGATGTACAATGCTTCTCTTTGTGGTTTTTCTTTTTGTTCCTACTTCTGTTGTCATGCTAGCCCCCCCACACACACACACAGATATTTTTTGATGACAGTTTAACTCTTTAAAGGCAATGAGATTATTTGAATTTTCCCTTATCAGACTCCATACCCAACATACTTTCCACTTCTTCACCCTGCCAAGAAAAAGGGTGTATAGTCTACCACCACTGTCGCCACATATTTGTGTAGCACTTTAAAGCTGGCAAAGTCCTGTGCATACTGACCTCATTAGAGCTCAGAGTTTGGAGTCAGGAAGATTAAAATTCCATCTTTGATACATTAGATTATAGAACTAACAGAGTAGAGCCAGGATGGTGGCACAAAACTAGGAAGCCCCTAGAACTTCTCTCAAAATAACTTTGAAAACTAAACAGGTCCTAAAGAGACAAAATCTACTAAAAATGGTGAAACAATTCAGTGAGCTATCTTAGAGGAATTCCAGGAAAAGGTCTTTTGTATAGGTAAAAGGAGAGGGTAGACACCCCCCCCCCCACCGCGTAGACAGGAGAGCTGGGAAGAGAGTCTGGAGAGCACAGGAGAACTCAGAGCCCAGAGAGACAGGAGAGCACGGCTAAGGTCCAGTGCAGTTCCACTAGCAGTGAGGGTCCCAACACCCCCCCCAAGCCTAGAGAGCAAGTTTTGAGTCCTGGGAAACTGATGTGGTGTTGAGCTATCCTAGCTAGTGCATCATTCAAACTGGTAACACCAGGAATGCCAGAGTGGAAAGCAGACCCCAGAAAAAAAGAGTTTGGGGCCATACACCTTATGCTACAGTAACAAAGTTCAACTGATAAAAATTTTAAAAACCCATATTGATAAAGCACCAACCATTGACAGCTACTAATCTGATAGCAGTGATAAAAACATCTCAAAAGAGGAAAGCATGACAAAATGCTAATAGGTGATACTTTTAAAAGATTGATGAACTGATCTCATTTCCAAAAAGAGCTCTTGGTAGAAGAGCTCAAAAAAGATTTTCAGGGTTGCCTAGGTGGTGTAGTGGATAAAGCACCATCCCTGGAGTCAGGAGTACCTCAGTTCAAATCTTATCTCAGACACTTAGTAATTACCTAGCTGTGTGGCCTTGGGCAAGCCACTTAACCCCATTTGCCTTGCAAAAACCTAAAAAAAAAAAGATTTTCAAAATCGGAGGAGAAGAAGAAAAATGAAGAAAATAAATGAGAAAAATGCAGCAAATTATGATAAATAAACTGAAGAAAACAATTTTCAAAGTAAAATTGACCAGCTAAAAAACAGAATTAACTGGAAAAGGAAGCAAAAAAAAATATGATATCCTGGAAGTCACTTAACCCCTTTATGCTACAATGAAGTCCCTGGAACTTATCTACTAAGACAGTTTTGTTAGAGGTTCTGGTGTGGGAGTAATCTACACCAGAGGTATCAAACACATCCTATGCAGTAAACAACACTCTCAAATGGACTTAAAATGTAATAGGCTTGGTAACACAGTGGATAGAACACCGACCCTGGAATCAGGAAGACCTGAGTTCAAATGTGACCTCAGACACTTATTTACCTAGCCTTGGGCAACTCACTTAACCCATTGCCCTGCAAAAAACAAAAACAAAAACAAAAACAAAAACAAAAACAAAAACAAAAACAAAAAAACAGCAAAAAAGAACAACCTTAAAAATGTAATTGGGAAATATTTTACAAAATAAAAAATAATACACATAAGTGGTTTAATGACATGTTTCTACTTGAGTTCAACACAACTGTCATATCTTAACTAAATCACAAATACTTAAGTCTACATGTAATTCTAAGGTGAATCTCTCAATAATGTAGTATAGAGGGCATTTGTGCTTGAGAGGATTTTGAGTTAGAAGGTTTTTCACAAATCCCTTCCAACCTGGATTATCTTTTTATGAGATAGATTGCCTATATAAGCAGTTATTCTGGTTCCCTGCTACATGATTATAATGATGTCTTCTTTAACTTGCTGTTCTTTGGTCATTACCACCAACAATTGTATTATTCAGAAACATTTAGGAATCTAAGCATTTGGGTATTACTAATGAGTTCCAAACTTATCATTCATTCATTTACTTTAATTCTTTTATAAACTAGGAGTAATTTGTTTGCTGTATAATTATAACTATAAAGACAGAATGAAACAACTGAATCAAGAAGAGTCCTGGGTGATAATCATGAATAACCCAACTATGATACCTACTGCTCAGATTATTGCTGGTGCCAAATGGTCTCAATCAGAAATAAATTAGATACAGCTTGTAGGACTGGGATAAGGAAGGATCAAAGTTCACAAAAAATTTGAGATAAAAGACAAAAGCTTAGAATGAGCATTTTAAAATGTCATGGGTAACTGCCTTATAGGGGAGCTGAGTAGCCTCTGAGAAAAAAATAAATTGAGAAATCAAGATAAAAGTAATAAATATAGCTATATTATCTTCATCTGAAAGCCAGAGGTGGTCATTTTAAATCATTACTGAGTATAATTTCTTTCACATGATAGATACAATGAAAATATTTAAGTAGCTAATGGAATCAAAAAGTTTTAAAAGTTGACTGATCTACTTGTGGAATTAATGGAAAGTGTTTGAAGTATTGGAGTATTGGAGTATTGGAAAACCTGAACATTAAAAATGCATTGATCTATAAACTGCAGAATATGCCTGCCTCTAAAATAGTGGAAACATAGATCTCAAGTAATCTGATATTTGTAGTATAAGGAAAATTGCCTCTATTTTATACATCCTACTAGATAAAAGTGTTAGACTTGAAATAGGTTAGGGTAGAAGACAAATGATTTCCAACACCTAGAATATTAACTGTCACATGATACATACTTAATAAATTATTATTGACTGATTGGTTGGTTGATTTATCTGTGTCATAACAGTATCTGTTATACTTCAAGGACATGGTTCCATTGTTTTAAAGCATGGTGTCAAACAGGGAGAAACATATACCATTATGTAATAGTATGTGTCTATTTTGTTAAATATTCCCAATTTTTACTATTGTTTTGGCCACACTCAGGAATTTCTCAGCAGATTTAGATCTGGCAACTATGAATTTTTATAATTTATTGATCAGTATCTTTTGATTAAAGGTAGCACTATGCTAGTGAGTTAGACAGTTGCCTGTGATTCTCAGTAAGTCATTCTCCATCAATGCTCTCAAAACTCTTTAAGACTTTATATCCCAAGATTTCAACCTGTACTGGAATTCCTTGCTAACAGCTCCTCCTTACACCAATGAAATCACAGATCCAGTGCTTATACCTGAAGGGTGATATAGAAACTGAAAGACTCTACCTATCACCTCCTGAAACAGATTCCAAAATGAAAACTCTCAGGAATATTATAGTCAAATTCCAGGACTCACAGATCAAGGAGAAACTATTACAAGTAGCCAGAACAAAACAATTCAAGTATCATGGAACCATGATCAGAGTAAGAACAGATTTAGCAGCTGCTACTTTAAAGGATCTGATATTCTGGAAGGTAAAGGAGCTAGGATTATAATCAAGAAATAGCTTCCCTAGAAAACTGAGTATAATCCTTCAGGGGAAAATGGATATTCATTGAAATAAAATACTTTCAAGTATTCTTGATGAAAAGAACAAATTTGAATAGAAAATTTTACTTTCAAATACAAGATTCAAGAGAATGATAAAAAAGGAAACAGGAAAAAATCATAAGAATTTAATAAGGTTAAACTGTCTACGTGAGAAGATAATACATTCCTTTTCATTATTAGGGCAGTTAGGAGTTATATATAACTAAGACAGAGACAAATAGAATTGAATATGAAGGGATGACATCTAAAAAATTGAAGTAATGAGTGAGAGAAAAACGTACTGGGAGAAAGGGAAAGGAAGATGTAGTATGGGACAAATTGTCTCACAGAAGAGAGACATAAAAAGACAGCTCTGAAGACAAATCTTTTTGGGGACGGGGGGAAGGGAGCAGGTCTCTATAGCCATATGGAAAAATGTTTTAACTCAATATTTATTGAAAAAATGCAAATTAAAATAATTCTGTGATACTGCCTCATACCTATTAGATTGATAAAACAGAAAAAGCAATCAATAAATGTTGGAGGGAAAACTGAGAAATTAGTGTATTGTTGGAAGAGCTATGAATTGAAATGATTAAATCATTCTGTAGCACAATTTGAAACTGTGCCCAAAGGGTTTTAAAACCATGCATACCCTTTGACCCTTTGATCTAACAACACCACTACTAAGTCTATATCCCCCCAAAAAATGAAAAACAAAAGGAAAAGCACATATGTGTGTGTATAATATTTAATTTATTTAAAACAGTGTAGTTAAGTGACTTGCCCAAGGTCACACAACAGCTGGGAAATTATTAAGTGTCTGAGGTCAACTTTGAATTTTGCTCTATTCACTGCACCCCCTAGATGCTAAAAAAAAAAAATAGCAATTCTCTTCTGTTGGTAGAGAATTGGAAATCAAGGGGATGTTCATCATTTGGGGACTGGATGAACAAATTGGGGTATGTACTTATGATTATGGAATGCTATTCTGCTCTAAGACATGGTAAGTGGAATGCTCTCAGAAAAGCCTGGATTTACATGAACAGATACAAAGTGAAATGTGCAAGGTGACAGCAATATTATATGATCAGCTGTGAATGAATGACTTGGCTATTCTCAGCAAGACATCTTTAAAGGACTTATGGTGAAAAATTCTATCCATCCCCAGAGAAAGAATGAATGCTGCCTGAATAGAGTGAAGCATACTTTTTTTTAACTTTTAAAATTTTTCTTGATTTTTCTATTTTTTTCTGTGTTTTCTTTCATAACCTATTATGAAAATATTTTGCATGACATCATAGGCATAATTATATCCAATCACTTTCCTCTTAATGAGGGGTTTGAGGAAGGAAGGAAAGGAGAGAATTTTTGTTGAGTCTTGTTTGTGGATCCTTTGGTAGTCTGGTGAACCATATGATCCCTTTCTTCAAACAATGGTTTTAAATACAAAAAATAAAATATACAAAATTACAAAGGAAACCAATTATATTTAAATTTATTTGCCAAATTATTTTTAAAAGGATCAGACACCCTGATTAATGTCATTCCTCTCTTTCTTTCCTCCCCTTCTCATTCTTTCTCCCCTTCCCTCTTCCCATTTCTTTCTATATATATAAACATGTGTAGTCATGTAGATGTATACAGGCATGTATATATTATATATATGTACACAAATGATACATAATATAAAATATACTACAAATGTTTGTAAATAATGCTTGGTGTATGCCTTTCCTTATGTGTACACAAGTATATGCATATGATTATGTGTGTTTACATTTGTGTACACACACACATGCAGCCAAATGGCATTAGTGTAGAAAAGTTTCAGTGAGAAATTTCCTAGATTAGTGATCATTAGCACCTCTATACCTTTGAGCCTTATAGAATTTTCTGGAGGCACTGAGTTATTAAACTGCTTACCTAGTGGTACATTGACAATATATGTTAGCAGCAAGACTTGGGCACAGTTTTCTGACTCTGAGGACAGATTTCTATTTATGATCTGACATATAATATATTCATATATTATTATCTACATATAGGTACAAATACATAACTCTTATCAACATGAAATCCTAACACCAGAAAGAATTAGAAAAATACATTTTTGGTAGATAGGTCAATCTTTAGAAACTGTATATTCTTTTAGCTACATTAAATTTAATCTACTATGTGCAAATCATTTTGTTTATCACTGAGAGGACAGAGCTAAGAAATGATAGTCTCAAGCTTAAATAGGTACTTATACAGATTACACTCTAATGCAGCAGATGTGTATGACCTGACAGAAATAAGTATAAAAAGTTGAGTGCATCTAAGTGAAATGTATGCTGAAGCCAGCTTCTACTGCCTTTTGAGAAATTTACAGTACAAACATTTTACACCTTGGTAATTATAGCAAATGCTTTAAGTAGAGATTTGATTTACTGTTTTGTTGATTGGATAGACTTTAGCAAGTGATGAGGGAAAATGTAAGAAATGCATTTAAACTTAAAAGTATGTCATGCAATTTTTTCTGAAAAGTTGTGTTAAAAATTTGCTCTGGTTCAAAATATTGTTGATATCAGAAATTTGAAGGCATGACCATGAAAAATGAGAATGACTTTTAGAGGTGATGATCTCTCAGTTGGTCCTACAAATAAAGATATGCCACATGGAAGACAATGCTTGGAGAAGAGAGCAGAAAATGGATAATGATGCTCTTTATACTTTACTAGACAGTGTGTATAGAGCTCACTATAGAGAACACAGGCTCTAGAGTTGGAAGACTTCAGTTTAAATGTTGCCTCTAATACTCTGATTTTCATAATTCCTTATGGAGTAAAAAATATTGTTTCTGATTCATAGGCCCAAATTGTTAGCCATTCTCCAAGCTGGTAATAATTTACATGAAAAATGTCATGAATGGTTATGGTTATAATTAATTTGTGTGACCTTAGTCATATTCCTTTATCTCAAAAGAAACTTAGGTTTCCACATCTATAAAATTATATACATACTTGGTCATGTATATGTGTTTGTGTTGGTAGCACATATTATACACACACATACACTGGTAAAATAATCTGGTGGGCTGCCCATACAGACTTCTCACAGTTTGGATGACCTGAATTCTTCATCTAATTGATATTCCCATGTGGATTGCCAAACTGATCTTTTCTGATTAAGTGTAGATCTCACAAAAGAAACCCTGCTGAATGTAACCTGCAAAGAGGACTATCTAGAGAATCCCACCATCTATAAATAAGGAATCTCTCTTCCTTGGGGGTAGAGGGAGTCTTTGACTACATTTATAACTCCATATGACTTGGTTGATTTTCAAAAATCAGATAGTTGTTCAGTCTATGACATAGTTTTTCTTTTTCTTTATTTTTGAAAGTTTTATATAGCTGCCTTTTGTTTTTTGTTAGGGCTATTGAAACTTTTCCTGTAACAAAGAAAAACATTTAAGCAAAGTCAACTGACACAACTTTATGTCTGATAGTACATACCATATTCCATTTCCAAAGTCCTCACCTCTCTGACACAGGAAGTTTCCTTATCTATTTCCCAGGACTGAGATTGTTCATTGCAATTCATCAGAATTCACTATTTTTTAGTGTTAAAGTTTAATTGTTTTGTCTCTGAGCATTTTGTTGTTCTTTGTTTTTCATTCATGCATCAGTTCATAGAAGTCTTCCCAAGTTTCTCATAATATTTTATTACATAATTTCTTATGGTTTAATAATACATAGACCAAAAATTGTTCATCCATTCTCCAAGCTGGTAGCCATTTTGATTTTGATTGTGCAAAAATGTTATGAATGGTTATGGTTATAATTACATATTAGACATTTTTATAATTACATATAAGATTGCAGGATCAAAGCATAGAACACTTTAAGACTTTTCAAATAATTACAAATTATTTTCCAACCAATTTATAACTCTACAATCCATCAAACCTTGACTATTTAAATTCTTAATTTTTAATAACTCTCAATACTCCTCATTCCTTACATCTCCTCAACTTTTAATTCTTTTGACTGCTATTTTTTGACACTGAGTATTCAAGATCTCTCTCTTTACCTTTCTAATCTTCATTTTAGTTTCCTTTTCTGGATAATTATTCATGTTCCATTCCTATTCCAGTGACCTTTTCCTGTGGCATTTTTTCCTTTTTCCTCTCTACTCTTTTTTCATGAAGACAGTTTTCATTTATCTCCCTAACCCTTCTCAGCATATTGTTAGTAAATGCACAAAATATATAGGATTTCAAAGAAATTCCAGTTTTTTTGAAGTTCCTGGGCACCAGGTGCCCTGCTTTTAGATCGTGAATATATCTTTTCAGTGTGTTTGAACAGCTCTTTGGGTCTGAGGCAGCTTTGACAGAGCTAGTAGATGCTTAATAAGTATTTGAACATCATGATTCCCTTCCTATTCCCAAAATTATATACTCTGTAAATGCTAACACACATGTCAGTTTCTGCAGTTAGAGAGGTCTATGAGAAAAATGAAGTTGTTTTAAATGATCAACTGAGAGCAGATCATACATTTCATTTGAACGTCCAGCCAGCAACAGAGGAGTCTAAGATACAAATTGCAATACAGATTAGCTAAAACACTTACTTAGACCTGACTGGTTTTTTATAAGCTTCCTCTGAAAGGTTATATTCTAATGATACATAATATTAGAACATATACTAATGAACTAACTAAAGATTAATGCTAATTCAGAAGAAGCAGAGACTCTTCTACTCTCCTGGGGTCCTCTATTATCTTCCTGTAAGCTTTCTCTTTCAGTACGTAGTGTATCTTCACCCTGTTTCATTCCAGATGTACCTATTAAAATTCTCTGACCTAGGACTGTAGAATCTGACTTTTTTATTTTTATTTTCCTTTTTTTTGTAGATTGGGGATTAGAAGATGACAGGGAAGATGGTAATGTTGATCTAGATGTAGTAGTGCTAACAACATTTCTTCCCATGCAGTAACAGAAAATGCTAAATGGAGCAAAAGGGGTAAGAGTTCAGATTAGAGGTATAGAGGTAGAGTGTGAAGATATATTTTCCTATGTCAGACATCAGACTGAGTAGAGTTGGAAAATCTAAAGATGAAGAGAAGTTGTTTTTAAAAACAAGTAGGATTCTTCTTTCTTAAGAAAAAAATTCCTTAAGGGTACATTTGTAAATAATGGTAGTCAATGTTTTATATTTCTGTTTTTTCTCATACCTTTAAAATATCATTAATATATGATAGTTCTTATTATACAAACAGAAGAAAAAAGAAAAAAGAAAATGATCTAAACTGTGAGGGGGAATAAATTAATTACAAGCATTTATTTTGAACATCATTCTTGGGTTAGGGAGGGTCAGAAAGGTGGATGTTGAAATCGTTCTCATATGATAAATTTTTGAGCAGAATAGATTTTAGTAGTTCATGATTTTTTTCTTTGCCATGATTAAATGGCCCAAAGATATGAAATGACAAATTATCTTGCAAGATTTTTGAGCACTTGTCATTGTTATCATTAGATTATAATAAATTTTGGGATTTTTAGAGGGGTTTCATAGAAATTGGAAATTATTTTATATTTTATGTATTAGTATTCTTATAAGTTTAGTAAGTTTGGGATACCAAAGTACAGTACAAGGAAACCTGTAACACATAATGTGTCAGTATGTTTAGCCAACTTAATTCAGACAACATAGTTAAAATAAAGAGGAGCAACCAGGGAATAAAAACAGTAGAGATTCACTGGGACTGATTCATGATGTTTGGGTAGAGAAGAGAAAGAAGAGATTCCTGGGGAATTGATAACTATTTGATTTTTCAAACACTCTAAAGACTGGCTGACTGATATTCTTTCCTCATTATCATTGTTCTGATTTTGAAAATATGGACTCGGGTTTTGAGCTTTCCCGAGGTTCTTTTTTTTTTCTTTTTTGGAAATAGATTAATTACTGAAGCTTTTGTAGTAATTTAGTAAGTGAAAGTAATACTTGATAAATCCAGCTTTAATTAGACAAGTTATTTTTATCAAGGAAAAAAATTGGGGAAGGAATGAAAAAAGTACTAGACTAGGGGCATTATTAAGAAGACTGCTTCTTTGAGAAGTGTGACCAAAGCTATTTCTTTAAGAGTTTCTGGTTAGAAGATCTTCTGGTCATGCTACAAGGAAATAGGGAGAATTTAGCCATGCAAATAATAATTTTGTCTGTTATGAACTTTATGAACAGCAGAAAAATGCATGTTCTAATTAAATTACATTATTTGAATAATGAGACATTCTCCTTTTGTTAATTCACATGTTTGGAAACATCGAAGGATTCATTTCCTGACCAATTCTTTATTTGGAATTACTTTAGTGCAAGTTTTTATTATCACTGATTTTCCGTTGCCTGTGAAGATGCTCTGTTTATGATCATTGACATATAGTCTTGGCATATAAATTAGCTTTTGTGTTGTTCTTCAGTTGTGTTGGATGGTTCTTGAACCTCTTTGGGATTTTTTTTGGCAAACCAATGAAGTGGTTCATTTTACAGATGAGGAAACTGAGGCAATAAAGGTTAAGTGACTTGCTCAGGATCAAACAACTAATAAATGTCTGAGGTCAGATTTGATTTCAGGAAGATGAGTCTTCCAGACTCTAAATTGGCATCTGTATCCACTACAATACCTACATGTCCTCTGAAATATAAAGTACTAATTTTTGGTAGAATTCTGATATCAGGTATTAAAGTTCAAATAGAACATGATCTTCATTCCTTCCATTAATAATTGCTATGGGGCTAATTGACTTACAAGAATTATAACTTTAAAGCATATTTTTATTGCATTAGTCAGTATCTGTTAATCCCATAAAGGCAAAATGCCAACTGGTAAACTACAGGTTAAATGCCACCCTAATCCTTTATACTAGAGGCTAAATGAGTGTGAGGTAGTTATCATTATACAGGGTTTGTATATAAAGAGATATGATTATATACTCAAACCCTTAAAATTCACCTCCACAATTATAACCACCTTCAGGATTCAGATCCCTGTAATTCTCTCTTGATCACTCTTGTCTATTATTCCCTATTCCTATGGCATGCCTATTTTTTTTTCATTCTCATGACAACCTTTGGTCCCTTGATTCCTCTGTCTTCTCTCAGGCTATGAGTTTCCTTCAGATCTCATTTTCCTCCCTAACCACTACTGATATCTGAGTCAGCTTCTTAAATAATAACCTCTTTGCCATTTAAGTTTGAAATTGCATGTAGGTGAGAATTAATAGACTCACTCAGCATTAATTACAGTTTTAGTGATAGTACACCAAACTAGTAGTGGAATACTCAGAAAAGATATAAGGAGACTGTATTTTTTCTACCCTGCTAATCTGACTCTACCTTGGTTTAACTCTGGTTGGGGAGAAAAAAAGTGGGAAAGAAAGAAAACCAACTTTCATTCATTGTAAAAATGGAATTATTTGAAAATAACTTTGAAAGATGTAAGAATTCTGGTCAATGAATAAATTGACCACCCATGATTCCAGACTGACAATAAAGCATTCTGCATATCTCATATCTCTTGATAGAGAAATGGGTTATTCTGAAGATGCAGAAGATGTGTATATACATATATGCATTTGTGTGTGTGTGTGTGTGTGTGTGTGTGTGTGTCTGTGTGTGTGTATTTGACACTTCTAGTTCAGGAATATTTTTTTTCCTTGATCTTACTAATTTGTTAAAAGACCTTTTTCCTTTCGGTGGTGGGAAGATTAGGTAGAAACAGAGAAACTGGATTTTTTTAGTTCAATAAAAACTTTAAAAAATTTTATTTTTTTTTCTAATTACATGCAAAGGTAGTATTCAACATTCATCCATTTTCAGGTTTATGAGTTCCACATTTTTCTACCATACTCCCTTCCCTTCCCCCTCTCCATGGTGGTACACAATCTGGTAAAAGTTGTACATGTACATTGGTGTATAAAACATAATTCCATATGAGTCATTTTGTGAAAGAGAAATTAGAACTAAGAAGGAAAAAAATCATGAGAAAGAAAGAAAGAAAAAAAACACAAAGCAAGTTTTAAAGAGTACACATAGTATGCTTTGCTCTGCATTCAGACTCCGTAGTTTTTTTCTTCTGAATTGGCCTTGATCACTGAATTGCTGAGATGATCTGCTTCCATCAGGGTTGATCATCTCTCAATGTTGTTGTTAATGTGTAAAATGTTCTGTTGGTTCTGCTCCCTTCACTCAGCAGCAGTTCATGCAGGTCTTTCCATACTTCTCTAAAATCTGGCCATTTATGTTTTCTTATAAAACAGTAATCCTTCATAACATTTGTATATCAAAACTTAATTAACCATTCACCAATTGACGGACATCCCTTCAATTTCCAGTTCTTTGCCACTACAGAAAGAATTGCTAGTAGTGATACTGCTGGATCAAAGGTTAGTACAGTTTATAGCCCTTTGATCTTAGTTCCAAACTGCTCTCTAGAAAAGTTGGATCAGTTCACAACTCCACCAACAGTGCATCAGGGTCCCAATTTTCCTATATCTTCTCTAACATTGATCATGTTCCTTTTTGGTCATCTTAACCAAATCAAGTAGAGGTGCCCTAGAGTTGTTTGAATCTGCACTTCTCTAATCAATAATGATTTGGAGCATTTTTTTCAAATGACTTGATACTTTGATATCTTTATCTAAAAATTGCCTGTTCATATCCTTTCATCATTTATCAGTTAGAGAATGATTCTTATTCTATACATTTTATTCAGTTCTCTGAATGTTTTAAAAATGAGTCTTTTATCATAAAAAGCAGCTTTGAAAATTCTTCTGCAGCTTTCAGCATTCCTTCTAATCTTGGCAGTATTGATTTTATTTATGTGAAACCTTTTTAATTTAATATAGTCAAATTCATCAGTTTTGCAATCTATCTTGTTTTGTCCTAAACTTCTTGTCTCTTCATAGATCTGACAGATAAAGTATTTCTTATGCTCTTAAGTGGTCTCTGGTATCACCCTTTATTTCTAAAGCTTGTCCCAATTTTGACCTTATTTTGGTATAGGGTGTGAGATGTGGGACTATGTCTAGTTTTTGCTATTCTATTTTACAGATTTCCCAGCAGATTTTGTCAAATAGGAGGTCATATCTAAAAGTTAGATTATTATAGTTGATTACTATGGTTTCTTTTATATCTGATTTAATCCACTAGATCCTCTTCTCTCTTTCTTAGCCTGTAAACACTGTTTTGATGACTGCGCCATTAGAATATAGTTTTAAATCTCATATGGCTAGGTCACCTTAGTTAAATGTTTTTAATAAAAAAATAAACTTGGGATGTAAAATCTCATAGGAAAATAAATAATTCCAGGCCATGAGGATGATGTTGTTTGTCCTTCATTCTCAAAGATCATGACATAGAGAAATGATGCCATGACAAGCACGTGATTTTGGATTTGAGGGGGATGCTCTTTGCTAATTCGTCAGCCTCACTTTCTCCTCTAGAGCCATTTGGATCCAGATATTGTTCAGTCCAACTGGAGATGGCCCTGGATGTGAGGTAATAAGGGTTAAGGCCTCATAGCTAGTAAGTGTAAATGTCTGAGACTGAATTCGAATGCCCATCCTCCTGACTCTAAAGACATTATCCACTGTACCACCTAGCACATATCTCAAGGGTAAATGAGCAATCCAGATATAGAAGAATTCTAGATGCAACTAGGTCTATTAAGAACAGTGTAGTTTTATTCTGGGCAATTAGCTGATGCAGTAGATAGAGCCTTAGTGTTAGAATCATGAAGATTCCTCTTCCTGAGTTCAGATCTGTCCAGATCTTCCTTACTAGCTACATGACTGGACAAGTCACTGAACCTTGAATACCTCAGTTCCCTCATCTTAAGATAAGGTGGAGAAGGAAATGGCAAACCACTCCACTCTCATTGCCAATAAAAACCCAAAATGGAATCATAGAAAGTTGGACACAAACAACAGAGTTTTATAGTAAGATAAGATTCTTACACTTTCATCAATCTAGGCTAACTAGACTCCGGACTTTGAATACACTAATGATGTAGGGGAAATTTTTAAAAATTAGGAGTTTGTAAAATTTCTTTAATTTTAGGACCTTTTAGCTAATGATAGTTCTCCCCTAATTTCTGCAAGAAAGGAGACATTTTCTATGCCTGCTTCATTCTCTTTTATGTTGACTTTTGATTGTTTGAACCCTATTAACCCTCAGTCTTAGAAAACTCATACTATCACTTTTCCTTTGATTCTGCCAAATGCTCAAAATAATCTTGACCATTCACCTACAGATTTATGCTACCTAACCTCAACTTGGTCTTTTTGTACTACTTATAATTCATTTTATTATGTATTATTTACTCTACCACCTTTCCCACAGTGATATTTTCAAGCTTCTATTTCCCCTTTCCCTGCAAACCCTCAGTTCCATCCTTAAAAATGAACACTTTTAGTAGATGTTTTTACTCCTTATTTTACTAAAATTAAATCATCCAGTTTGAATTCTTTCTCCTATCCATCTTTAGCTGCTTTCAATAACCTTAGTTTCTCTCTAGTAAAAACAGATGACTTGATTCTCCTTTTTAATGTTAAACAGGTCACTTGCATATTTGATTATATGTCTTCCTATCTCCATGACCTCATTCCAAACATTCTTTCTGTCTCTTATATTTCCTCTAACTCTATGGGATCCTTTTTAGCCCACAAATGTAATCAGGTATTACCTAGCCTTAAAAGAGTAAAAAACAAACAAACAAGCATCAGTAACAGCAAAAAAGAATTCTTACTTTGACCTTTCCATGCCTTTCAAGCTGCTGTTTTATCTATCTCTACCACTTTCTATAAAGCTTAAAAAAAGAGTAATCCACAGTTCCTAGTTCTATTTCCTAATCACTTAGTCTTTGTTGTTCAGTCATTTCAGATGTGTATGATACTTCACGACCCCATTTTTTGTTTTCTTGACAGAGTGGTCTGCCATTTCATTCTCCACTTCATTTTATAGATGAGGAAACTGAGGCAAATAAAGTTAGGTGACTTACCCAGGGTCACACAGCTCATCAGTGTCTGGGGTCAAATTTGAACTCAGATTCTCCCGACTCCAAGGACTGGTACTTTATCCATTACACCACCTAGCTCATTCCTTAATCTTTTGCAATGTCTTTCTTTCCATCATTCTATTGAAATAGTCCTTTTGAAAGTCACTAATGACCTCTTTGTTTTAAAAGTTAATTCCTCATTCCTCTCAACCTTTCTGCATATTGTATTTTGGGATACCTGTTCCTTGATGTGCTTTCATTATTCAGCTTCTTTTCCATAGATTTGTTCTTTCTGTCTCTTTTGCTAGTACTTCATCCTATATTCATCCAAGAGACATACCTGTATATTTTTCTTCTACATCAAATTAAGGAATATTAAAGTTGAACTCTTACATTTCTCCCCCAAACCTCTCTTTCTCTCTGTTCCCTTTTTTCAAATCGCAATATCATTCTTCCTTACTTTACATATAGAATCTGATGTTGATTTTATTTTCAGATTATTTTTTTCATCTGTCCTATCCTTCCCTCGCATGCTTTCACCACTGTACTTTAGGCCTTTGTTCCCTTTTACTGGACTATTATAATTATATTTGAACAGTTCTGTCTCTAAACTCTTACCTGTCCAATCACCTGTCCTAAATAATACAATAGGCATTTTTGTTTGTTTTTTGTAAGGCAATGAGTTTAAATGACTGGTCCAAGGTTACCTAGCTAGGCAATTATTAAGTGTCTTAGGTCAAATTTGAACTCAGGTCCTCCTGACCCCAAGATGGTGCTCTATCTACTGTTCCACTTAGCTGCCCATACATAAAGTGTTTTTTTTCATAAAATATTTTTTAAATTTTATGTTATTACAATAATCTTGTTACAAGAGTAACATAGCCCCCCCCCCGAAGATGAAAAACCTCAAGAGTAGTGAAAAAGAAAAAAAAAGTATATTTCAGCCTATGTTCAGATTCCAATGGCTCTATCTCTGGGATGAGTTGCCTTCTTTGTCATAAGTCCACTAGAGAAGTTGCTTCAATATTTCTCCCACAATTGCTATTACAAGCTGTATTTCCCTCCACTCTATTCCTCCCCACTCTCATTTATTCTATTCTCTCTCTCCTTTCATCTTGGCCCTGTCCAAAAATGTTTGGTATCTGAGTACCCTCTCCAACAATCTTCTCTCTCTTCTATCACCTATTCCCTCCTTCTTTCCCCCATTCCCCCTTATCCCATCCCTTTCTTCTCGTTTTTCTCTAGGGTAAGATAGATTTCCTCACCCTATCAAGTGTGTATGTTATTTTCTCTCTGAGCCATTTCTGATGAGAATGAAGGCTCAATCATTCCTCCTTACCTTCCCCCATTCCACTCTAGCTTTTTCTTGACAGTTACATGAAATATCTTAGCCCCTTCTTCCTCTCCTTTCTCTTCTTCCCTTTATTTTTCTTTATCACTAATTGACTCCATCTTGTTACTATATTATACCATTATATTCTGCTCCTTCCTATGCCCTGTTCATATATGCTTCTTCTAAGAGCTCTTATAAATGAGAGTTAATATGAATTATCAATATCTTCTTCCCATGTAGGAATACAAACAGTTCAACATCAGTAAGTTCTTCATAGTTAGTCTTTCTCATCCATACCTTCTATGGTTCACCAGAGTCCTGTACTTGAAGGTCAAACTTTCTGTTCAGCTCTAGTTGTTTCAATAGGAAAGCTTGAAAGTCCCCTGTTTCATCAAAAGTCCATCTTTTCCCCTGAAAGAGGATATTCAATTTTTCTGGGCTAAACCAATATCTTTTGCCTTCCGGAATATCATATTCCAATCCCTACAAGCCCCTAATGTAGATGCTGCCAGATCCTGTGCAATCCTCACTATAGAGCCACAGTAGTTGAATTGTTTGTTTCTAGCAGCTTTTATTATTTTCTCTTCGACTTGGGAGTTTTGGAATTTGACTATAATATCCCTGGAAGTTTTTCTTTTGGGATCCCTTTCAGGAAGTGACCAGTGAATTCCCTCAATTTCTAATTTACCCTCTGCTTCTAGGATCTCAGGGCAATTTTGCTGTATTATTTCTTGAAACATGAAGTCTAGACTGTTTTCCTGGTCATGACTTTCAGGTAGCCCAGTAATTTTTAAATTATTTCTTTTGGATCTGTTTTTGAGGTCATTTGTTTATCCAATGAGATATTTCACATTTTCTTCTAATTTTTTTTATTTTTTGGAAGAGTTTTATTTTTATGATTTCTTCAAAAGTCATCAGCTTCTGCATTTGAAGGAGTTACTTCTTTACAGAGCTTTTTTATCTCCTTTTCCAGCTGGCTACTTCTGCTGGCTACTTTGCATTTTGCCTTTTTCCTTTTTCCCATTTGGCCTAAACTGGTTTTTAACATTATTTTCTTCAGCATTTTTTGTATTTCTTTCATCAAACTGCTGATTTTGTGTTCATGATTTATCTGTATCACTCTCATTTCTCCTCCCAATTTTTCTTCCACTTCCCCTATATGCTTTTCAAAGTATTTTTGAGCTCATCCATAGCCTGAGCCCACTTTCTATTTCTCTTAGATGCTTTGGATACAGAAGCATTGAATTTGCTGTCTTCTGAATCTTCCATAGACAAAAGTAATTTTCTATAGTAATATTCATCTTTTATTTTGTTTACTCATTGTCTTAGTCTAAGATGACTTTACCACTCTTCCAAGGCTTTGGGGTGGGGGTTATGTGGACACCCCACTGGGACCTTTATTCTTCCAAGGTCTTATGCTCTCATGCCTATGTAGAAGATGACAGGCACTCCCCTCTGCCCTGGAGCTGTGAGGAGAGTACCTGCTCAGCTATCTTAGTATGGAAGCCCAAACAGCAACCTGGATCTGAGTGTGGCCAAACAGCAGAGTCCTTCCCCAGGGGGAGCAGAGAGATTTCTGCAGTCTCCTACCCCCTGACCATCTGTGGGCTTCAGTCTGGCTTCCCGATTCCTGCTACAGGTTCTCACTACAGGGCTCCATAAAAATTTTTTTAAACATTTATCTCATTCATTTCTTTTTGAATTTTTTATTTTTGTTTATTGCTTTAATACCTTTTATATCAATTTTATTGATCACTCTTTCCCCTTGTATTGATCCTCTAATAGCATTTAAATAATGCCGTTTATTTAGCAGTATAATATGTACTGCTACAGTGTTCATCTGCAATCCAGGTTCCATACTAACTCTAATAATTTCTTCCTTCACAGTTCCTCTGTCAATAAATAAAGCAAAAGGGGAGTGATTTCTTCTTTCTCCAAAAAGAGTATTCAGGAAATCTTCGTCCAGAAGAAAGACCAATCTCTAGATCCTTCATTTTGAGATCAATTAATGTCAAGGCAATTCCATAAACTGATGATACTCAAGAAATTTCCCTTCTCTGATTAGAAGGTTGGATTCTGGAGGTTTAGATTGCCCCCTCTATTCCATATGATGTTGAAGATTGAGAACATTGTCCAAGAAATCCCCTCTAAAGTAACATAGACAGCTGGTTCAAGAGCTTATGCCCTATCTCTTAGTGAGAAAAGGAAACGAAGTGGCACAGGAGAGAAGCAGCATGTGCAATGGGACTGGAGAGAAGTGATATGTGTGGTGAGATGGGAGAAAAGTGTTATGTATGGTGAGATGGGAGAGAAGTGGCATGTACAGTGAGACAGGAGAGAAGTGGTATGTACGGTGAGATGGGAGAGAAGTGATGTGTATGGTGAGATGGGAGAGAAGTGGCGTGTAAAGTGAGATGGGAGAGAAGTGGCATATGCAGTGAGACAGGAGAGAGAGAGAGAGGGCAGTGAGAAAGGGCAAAAAAAGTGACAGGTACAGTTAGAAGGGAGAATTGTCTATCTGTAATTTCATCAATTTGAATAGTCTCTCTCTGGGTGGAACTCACTACCTTCTCCTCTGTGACCCTTGCCTATCATCTTCCATAGCCCCTCTACAAATGATCTACCCAGTATATTGGAGAAATTATTCTAGGTCTTTTGACATTTTGATTTTATGCCAATATCATCAGTTCATCTATCTGTTAATCCTCTTGCTTCCAACTTTTGCAGTCATATGTTTTCTGATTGGAAACTTCATATCTTAGATGTAAGTCATCATCAGAAATGTGTTTCAACCTTATACCATTATGATAAACTTTCTAATTCAGAGATCTGACCAAGTCACAAAGCTCCAGGGGATCCCTGTGGCATGCAGGATAAAATACAAACTTTACCCATTTAACTTTGAAGACCTTTCACAATCTGTTGTTAACCTACCCTTCTAGCATTATTTGATACCACATTCTTTTACAGGGATACTAGATGGCACAGTGGATAGAGCGGTGAACCTGAAATCCAGAAGGTTCATCTTCATGAATTCAAATCTGGCCTCAGATACTAGTTATGTAGACAAGTCATTTAACCCTCTTTAACTCAGTTTCCTCATCTGTGAAATGAGCTGGATCTGGAATGGCAAACTACTCTAGTATCTTTGCCAAGAAAATCCCAATTGAGTCACAAAGAATGAGACACAACTGAAGCAGTTCAGCAACAACAAAATATATGCTGTCTTCTAACCAAATCACTTTAAGGCAATCCTTACTTTTGTTCTACTGTCTCTCAGTTCTTAATCCTGGAAAGTTTGTTTTGTATGTCCACATGTTTGAAGTCATTTCATTCTGCCAACATTCTTCACAAAGCTGTCCCTTGGGCCAGTCACCTGGAAGTGACACTTTCCTCATTAAAGTTTTCATTTTATTTTGTTTGACCCTTTCCTTTGTACTTATTACATTCTAACTTCTATTTTGTTTGTATAAATGTATTAACTTCCCTTATTTGTGTTGTGCAATTCTTTGGAACAATAATTGTTTTAACATCTTGATATTAATAGCATCTTGCACATGGTAGATACTGTATTGTGTTTAATATATATTTAATTAAATTGCATTGAGAGAATAAATATTTTGATTTGAGAGATTAAACATTGTATTATATAATCTTTGTGTGGGGAGATGCTTGTTACAAGTAATACTGACTTCCTGGGCTAAGAACACAGGTAACTAGAAAACCTCTGAATTGAATTGATTTGAACTGAACTGAAGAATTCTGAATTGTTTTGTGATCCATGACTTTACCATTGATAATCTTAGTGTTTTACTTGCTACTTGTGAGGAGGAAAGCTTACTTAAGTCAGTGTCTATTTTGAATTATTTCTGGGTATTTTACTGATAACTTCTTGAAGCAGGAGTGAATCTAGAGACACTGTCTTTAAAAAATGTATATTCCTTAGGACTTTTTTAGAAGGCAAATATATTGTGGGGATTGCTAAAGTGCTGAATATGAAGACAGGAAGATTCATTTTAGGGTCAAATTTGACCTGATTTACTGACTGTGTGACCTTAGGCAAGTTACTTAATTCTGTTAGGTCAGCTTCCTCATCTATAAAATGAGTTAGAGAAGAAAATGGTGGGTCACTTTGGTATCTTTACCAACTACCCCCGCAAGGGGTCGTGAAATAATTAAACAACAAGAATCCTAGATCCATGTTAGTTCCCTTAATCTCTGAAGAGATTTTGATTCCTGATTCCACACTATTAATACTTGTGCTGACTTTGATAAGGTAGAGGTGAGTATCCTATCCTACTAGTTGCCTCTATATCTTTTTTTAGGTTTTTTTTTTTGCAAGGCAAATGGGGTTAAGTGGCTTGCCCAAGGCCACACAGCTAGGTAATTATTAAGTGTCTGAGACCGGATTTGAAGCCTCTGTATCTTTTAAGTGATGATTCTAGCAAAACCAAAATCCCTACAAGCAAGAGCTAGGACTCACTTTTTAGCTCTTTGTGTCTTCTTATACTCAAGTTGCTCAGGGAGAAGATTTCCATTGTTATCTATAATTTGGACAAGATTAGCATTAGATGAACTAATGGCATAGGATCCAACCAAAATATCTTTATTTGTTCATGAGATGAATTTGTGGGGTTGTTGATTTGGAATTTTACACAAAGTAGCTTCTTAAAATGTCCGTTGTTTTGAACTGAAAATGCATTGAATAAATCTTCAAGCAAACTAATCATTATAAAACATTTTTATGAAATACCAAACTTGTCTTCGAATTCTTTCTGTTTAACAATGGCAGTGACTTGTGCACTTAATTGTATGGGCATTTATCTATCTTTTCTTTTAGGTTTTCCTTAAGAGTGATCGGGTAGCCAGAATGGTCCACAGTGGAGGCTGTTCTGCTAATGACTTCAGAGATGTATTCAAGAAAAACATTGAAAAGAGGGTACGGAGTTTGCCAGAAATTGATGGTTTGAGCAAAGAGACAGTGTTGAGTTCATGGATAGCCAAATATGATGCTATCTATAAAGGCGAAGAGGACCTGTGCAAGCAGCCAAATCGGATGGCGCTTAGTGCTGTATCAGAACTTATATTGAGCAAGGAACAACTTTATGAAATGTTTCAACAAATCCTGGGTATAAAAAAATTGGAGCATCAGCTACTTTATAATGCATGTCAGGTAAGGTTGTTGTTCTAAGTGTTCAATACTTCCATACAGATTTAAAAAAATGAACTGAAAATAGTTACTCAATTGTGTAAGTTAGTGATATATTACATAGTGAACCAGATATACAACATTTTAAGAAGTTCATTTGTTAGAAAAAATGGAATAAACTTGAAGTGGCAATTGACCACTTTAATCTTAAAATGCTCTGTGTTCAGAAAAATTTATTTCAATTGCCATAAACGCTACGTAATTTGCTTATGTTTTTAAAGATGTCCAGGTATTTAATCTAAGTGACTAGAAATACAGTGTTTCAAATGTTGTTACTCTAATGTTCTATGAAAGTTAAATTTGTTTAAAAACATATTTTTTCTATTTTTGTTTTGAGTTTATGCTATTTATTGATTGCTCACTTACATTTAATTTTGTTTCTGAATAATATCCTTAGATATATATTACCTCAATAACATTTATGTAATACCGAGCCAAGGGTGAAGTAATATGTAATTTTGCATAAATTTGGCTATTGTATTAGGATTAGAATGGTGTTAGTATTGGGGTTGGCATGGTGGGGGATTATTACAGAACTAAAATTTTGCATTTAATTTTATAATAATTTAACAGGATGAATTTATGCTTCAATTATGCAATCAAGTGTTTAGGAACAAAATTTGATAGTACCTTTCATTCAGAAAGAAGTTACTTGTCTTATTAAAATATTTTTGAAGGAGAACAAAAATCAGCAGAATCTAAGAGAAAGAAACATAAGTTCTCTGAGTTGAAGGTTTTTTCCTTTCTTTGTTATTTAAAAACAGTTTTCATCTGACAAAAAAAACTTTATTCACTCATACTTTGATACCTAGTACTTTATATTTTGTTTTTTGAAAATCTAGCAAAATAATTCATACCTTTGACTCTGAATTTGTCCCTACATATCACTCAATAAATGGTTTACAGTTTTGCTTCTAAGAAAATAAAAAGCAAAACCTCTCTTTAATTTTGTAATATATATATATATATATATATATATATATATATATATATATATATTATACCCATGACAAAGTAAGAAATTAAGTATTGGAAATATACATATATATATATATATATATATATGTATATTTCCAATACTTAATTTCTTACTTTGTCATGGGTATTATTTTACCCCTGTGTGTTACATTGTTGTTTCTAGTAAAAATCCTCAGGCGTTGCCTTATAGCACAGTCCTTGAAAATATAGACATTATGAAGCTGGTTTCTCAAATGGTTAGAATAGGAGCATGTACTTTAAAAATCTTTTGTAAACAAGTTATGTATTCACTGTTTTAGAATTAAGATGAATTTTGCCTATCTGTACCTCAAGTTAACTTTTCTGTAAAATGAAGTGGTTGAACTAATGATCTCTGATGTTCATTCCAACTCTAAATCCTATGATCCAGAGAGAAGTATCAGGGTATGGCTCCAATTGTCTCATTCCCATCCACATCATTTTTTTGGTATTAAGATGTTCATGTTAAACTTATAATGTAGAAAACAAAGGTTTGGGTCTTTGATTACATATCCCTTAGTCTCAGTTCATACTTTTTTGAAGAGTGAATTTCCTAAATAGAGACTGTCTTCAAGGACAGAATTGGCTCCTACTTTTGTGGGACATTCTGTTTTAGAAGTCTCCATTTTGCATTTATTGATAAAAGGGAACCTGCAAACCCCCTTTAGTCCTCTTTTGCTTTGACTATGTATCTGAAGAAATTCAGAGTATTCCATACATTTTGTAGGGTGCTGAAGGTGAGGAGAGAAGGTCTTGAATTTTATTGCCCTGCCCCTCAGACCAAGATGAGAGCATTCCAACACTGTTGAAATATTGACCTTAGTCTTGGTGATGTGGTAGTATAGATTCTCAAATACATAACAACAAAATACCACATAGTAAGAGCTATTGAGATTTATTTCTATATCAACTCGAATCTTGAGAGTCTCAGGATCTCTGATCTTGTAGCTGGAGAAGGAGCATTCATTCCCTAGACAGCAAGATCCTGGAATTCAAAAATGAATATCATCTTTGTGGGTGTCCTCAAGTTCAAGAGTTTGGCAATTCACTTTTCTGTTAATGAAAGCAAAATTCCCTGAACATTTTGCATTTTGAGACCAGAAAAAGAATCACAGGTGTGACTTGAGGACTAGGAGGAGCAATATCAGGGGCTAGAGCAATGAGAAAGGAAACAAGGGACATGATACTTGCCCTCCACTATTATCATGAATTTTGTGGGAATAGTTAAGAAGCTGCTTAACATCCACAAATGTGTTTCCATTTTTGGAGGATATAGTTTCTCAAAAATAGTACCACAAGGCTGAATGTTTGTGTTTTAAATGTCAGAGAAGCCTCCCTTTTGAGGGGACACCAAACCAAAGAGTGGTATTCTGATACATGGGGACTGTATGTCTCCCTCTGAAAAATAGGACTGATTTCAGAATTTAAGGTGGTTTGCCCTATTAGTAATCCCAAGTTTGATTTTGTATCTAAAAGGAATTCTAAACCCTAGTATATTTAGGTCTGGAGAAAATTAAGGCTTACCAGAGAAGAAGAAGAATCATATTATGGATTATTGTGAGTTATTTACTTGATTTCTGAATTTATTTATGAACTCCTGCTTGTGAGTCTTTGACATATTTTCTGTGTGTGTGAGTGTATACACGTGTGTGTCCAATGACTCTCCTGTAATTTATATATATTTTATTACCTTCAGTGTTTTTATAGGAGAAGAGATCCCTGATACTCTCATTTCTAGAAACATAGATACCATATTATTCTGAAATCTCAGCTTTTAACAAGCCAAAAAGAGTGAGTTGGGGCAGATTTCTCTCAGGATTGGATTTGGTACTTTTGAATACAGTCCCTGAGCCATAGATACCTAAAAATATGAGTATTCATTAGTGACAATGATGTATTTTTGTAGGGAGAAAATATAGAAATAAGATTTGTCATTATTTCTGGCAGAAATGCAGATCCCAAAGCGACTAAAGGTCTGGGTTTCTGTCTGAAACAAAGATAAATTTTATTTCAGTATTTATGGCCTTAAAAAATCACATTATTACCAATGAATTTCTTGCATTTTGCTCAAAAATACTTTAAAAAAGCCAATAAAAAGGATAGAATATAGCATTTATTTATGAAAAGCAGGGTGTATTCTTAACCTCAAGGACCCTTCACCACAAGGGAAAAAGATGACTAAAAAGTGCTAGGTAAGATTGAGAACCAAGAATGAGAATGTAGTTTTAGCAGAACTGATAATGTCAAGTATTGAATAAGGCTTAATTTCACTTATTGTGCAGTACAAAAGATGGTTAGATTTTTGTTTTTGTTTTTCAATTAGACTTCTGATAATTTTATAATTTCTTTTATTATGCCTATATGTTCCCATTATTGTTTGCAGTTAAAAACCCTTTAATAAATCTCAGAGCTATGTGCGTGTAAGAGGGCCATAGGGGTATCAGCCATCACATAATTGTATTCCTCTTACGTGATCAGCCACAAAGAAAATAAACCCTACTGAAAAATAATTGATAAATAAGATAAACTAAGAAACAGGGATGCAAGTCTGGTGTCTGTGGGAAAGGAAAAAAGGAGTATGGTTAAATAGGGGGTAGTCTGGAACCAGAAAGTTTCCATGAGAATAGACTTAAGTAGTAGGGCTGTGCTCTGATACTATATATAGAGAATTAGCATTCAGAACGATTATCAAGAAGATGTCTAATTTCTAGTTTGGCAACTCAAATTAGTGCTATTCTTAAACAGATTTTAAAAAAAACAAATCAATGTTTTAAATAAATTAAATAATAAATTATTAAATAAATGTATTAAAAAGGTATTTTCATTTACCCTGATTATAAGTCAGATCAGCTTGTTTGAAAACTTATACTTTATTTCCTAGTTTTCATTATAGACCACTATATACTGAAATAGATTTATAGTGAAATATATATTTTATTAATTTTTTATTTATGGAAAATATGAGAATTCTGTCTGAGAACTGAGGCAAATTGAGTCATCACAAGACTGTTGCAGTCTTTCAGAGGGAAAATGATGAGACCCTGAACTAGGGTTATGTCTGTGTAATTGGAGACAAGAGGGGACAAACTCTGATTCTGTAATTGGGTTGAATGAAAGTGTCAAATGAATTTATGAGAATTGCTAAATTACTAAGTGAAAGGGTAGAGGGAGAAAAGATAAGAAGACCCTAGGACAGAACATTGGAGTGGACTCACAGTAAAAGTAATAGAGACTTGAGGAATTTTAATCAAGAGAGATCATTGTTATAAAAACTTAGGAGGATAAAGAATACAGGAAAAGGAGATGATTAGCAGTATCACATACTGCAGAGAATTCAAGAGGAATACGAATTAAGAAAAAGCTATTAAATATGTTAAGTAGGATGATTTATAACTTTGGAGAGAGCACCTTCAATCCAATGAAGAAGTTGGAATCTAGCTTGTGGATGGTTTAGAAATAAGTGAAAGGTAAGTATAAATAAACTTTTTTTTTTCAAGGAGTTTAAGTTGAGAAAGGAGAGGAGAGAAATAAAATGGCAGAGAGAGAGGGCTCTTGTCATGGCTTTTTTAAGACTGGTGAGACTTAGATATTTCTGTTTTATACAGCAGAAATGGGCAATAGGATGGAAAAGAATGAAATATGGAACAGGAGGGGATGCTGGAAACAAAAAGAGGTGTTGATCACAGCAAAAAAGAAAGTCTAGTTCTTAGAGACTCAGAGACTGGAATATAGAAGAGAGTGGAGGAGAGAAATGAGAAAAGGTTAACTTTCACTGAATTGGCTTAATTTGTTTTTGCTTCTTTTATGATTATGTATGAGGCAGTGTACTTAACTGAGAGAATTAATGGAAATGATTCTTTGAATACCTTGAAGAGAGGTTTGGAGCAACTAGTGTGGTGAGAGGGATGGAGAATCACTTATAGAGGTATAGGATTGCCTTGTTACAATGAGTTCCTAGTTGAGATTGGCTACAGAACTTTGTTGGAGACCTACTTAAGGCAATTTCATGATTCCATTCAGCTACACCTGAGTAGGAAAGAGTGAAGTAAAGCATGGAAGTAATCCTGGATAAGGCTTTGGTAAAGCATGAAGAACAATAAGAATAAAAGACTTGGTAGTAGAATTGACCTAATTGACCATGAAGTCAAGATGGGGGAGATCAGAGTATATCTAGAAAAGAAGTAATGATTTAGGAAAATACTGAAGAGTACAAGTATTGGAGGTCAAGGTGTTATGTGTATGGGGAGGTGAATTTCTAACAGGTTATGATTGGATAATGGAATTGTCACATTCTTGAATATCATTGTGATAGTAATGGCGAGATCATTCCTCTAAATAGTGAAAAGAAGTGGTAGTACATATCATTAGAACTGAGTAGTTTTAGGGACTGAGAAATTAAATTATTTCTATATGTATATATATATATATATAATATATATACATATAGAACTATATATACAACTATATGTATATTGAAGCCTCTTGGTATGAAAAGCAGAAGTCAAAGTAAAAAGGGAAAATTTGAATCACACTCTGAATTGATAAAAAAAGAAAATATGTCCTGGTAAATCTCAAGGGAAGAAAAGTGATAACATTAGAGGGAATTATAGAATTAATTTAGTTAAGATATATTCCATCAAATTATTATTATTATTTTGACTTAATCTTATTAGTGTATATTGAGAAGGAAAAAAATTCTCATCCACAGAGTGATAGTCTTAAAAGAACTTTGAAGATAGAATTATATGCCTATATAATATATTAATAAATATCAATAGAGATCATATTTCTGTTTAAAAGTAAAACCTTTTAAGGCTTCTAAAGTAATTAATATAGGTCATATGGTCCTTCAATTAAAACCTTGTAGCTTTAACAGTGAAGAATTAATTCACTTTCCTTTTTAAAAATCCTTGAAATTTACAGCTAGCTAATTTTCCTTTAGTTCAATTAAATGATTGTAAATGCTTTCCAGGGTCTTTGTGGCTCTTTCAGTAGTATGATTGGAATTTAAAATGGAAACATCTGACTTATTGTGAAGCTTTATTCAGTTTTTTTCCTCGTTGAATGCCTTATTTATATATTTATAGTTAAGTTTAGATTGCATCATAACCTTTCACATGGAATGAGAAACCATGGACTTAATATTGTTATATTTAATTGGAAAAGAGTTTTTTCAAGTTAGGAATTTTTATACTGTTAGATGTTTAGAATTCATTATTTCATTTGAACTTATGAACATTCATATGTTTTCTATGTTATAAGACCCATCTGTATATCAAAACAAAACACATACTTGTTAATACATCAATAAATATTTGAACCGTTGGTATTCCTCAATCTCTTCTTGGCCTCTCTAGGGTTGGGAAGAAATATTTAATGGAAATGTCAAAATATCTGTTGAAGGACTATAGACACTTCTGAAAAAACTATTTCCATATTTTCATTCTCGCATTAAATGAAACTAGAAGATACAGAATCTCACAATTGGAAGTGATCTCCAAGGATAAGTTCAACTTGTTCCTGAATAAGAATATTCTACTACAAAGAGACTCAGTGAAAGCTAGCCTTTGATTTAAAGGAGGCAGAGAAAGAAAGGAGGAAATCATTACCTCCTAAGGCAGAAATTTCACCTTTGAATATCTTTCATTGTGAGGCAGGCAGTTAATCAATTAGCATTTATTAGTAGCCTACAATGTATCAGACACTGTATTAAAGAGATGGAGGGTACAAATCTTACTCTGAAGGAGATCATAATTCTTTACATCATATTGAAACTTGCCTCTGCTACTTAAGATATGTTAGAGTTGGAAGGAATCTTAGAGGTACTGTAGGACAACAGCAAAATAATCCTTTGTGGGACAACTTTCCTTTTTTTTTTTTTGCAAGACAATGTGGTTAAGTGACTTGCCCAAGGTCACATAGCCAGGCCATCATTAAGTGTCTGAGGCCGGGTTTGAACTCAAGGCCTCTTGACTCCAGGGCCAGTGCATCCATTGCAGCACCTAGCTGCCCCAACAACTTTCCTTTTATTCAGTCACTCCAAATTCGCTGTTTTTCTTTTCCTTAACCTATGCTCATATTTGTATGTGAGTAAAGTCTATCTAGTTTGGTTGAAGCAGGCTGAATCCAAGGTTACTTTCTTGTCACAATGAAACATCTGAGCAGAGATCGTTTTTAAAAAAAAAATGTTTTCCAATTATATAAATAGTAGTTTCTACCTATAATTTTTGTAAGACTTTGAATTTTACAATATTCCTCCCCCCTCCATTGCCTCCCCCCACACTGAAGGCAGTCTGTTAGTTTTCGCATTGATTGAAACTGATTGTATTGAGAGAGAAATCATATCCTTTAAAAAAATAAAATATTAGAGAGAGAAAAATTATGTAGTACTTAAGACACTTTAAAAAAAAAAGGAAGGCAATAGACTTTGATCTTTGTTTAAACTCCACAATTCTTTCTCTGGATACAGATGACATTTTCCATCACAGATACCTTAAAATTGTCCCTGATTATTGCATTAGTTAAATGAGCAAGACCATTATGATTGATCATAAAACTCATGTTGCTGTGAGGGTGTAAATGTTCTTCTGGCTCTGCTCATTTCGCCCAACATCAGTTCATGCAAGTCTTTCCAGGATTCTCTGAAATTCCATCCCTCTGGGTTTCTAATAGAACAATAGTGTTCCATAACATGCATATACCATAATTTATTCAGCCATTCCCCAATTGATAGACATTCACTTGATTTCAAATTCTTTGTTAACACAAACAGGGTTGCTATGAATATTTTTGTACAAGTTATGTTTTTAACCTTTGTCATGATCTCTTCATGGTATAGTAGTGGCATTGGTGGATCAAAGAGTATGCATATTTTTGTCCTGTGGGCATAATTCCAATTGCTCTCCAGAAAAGTTGGATGAATTCACAGCTGCACCAACAATGTATTAGTGTCTCAGATTTCCCACATCCCTTCCAACATAACATTGTCCTTTCTGTTCATATTGGCCAATATGATAGTTCTGAGAAGGTAGCTCAGAGCTGCTGTAATTTGCATTTCTCTAATAAGTAATGATTTAGAGCAATTTTTTGAATGACTGTGGATAGCTTTGATTTCTTCATCTGTAAATTGCCTTTGCATGTCCTTTGACCATTTGTCAATTGGAGAATGGTTTTTTTCAAATAAATTTAACTCAGTTCTCTATATATTTTAGGAATGAGTCCTTTGTCAAAAATACTAGTAGCAAAACTTGTTTCCCAATTTACTACATTTCTTTTGATCTTGGCTACAGTGATTTTGTCTGTGCAAAAGCTTTTTAATTTAATGTAATGAAAATTTACTAATTTGTTTTAATAATGTTCTCTATCGCTTCCTTGATCATAAACTCCTTCCTTTTCCATAGATTTGATAGGAAAACTATTCCTTGATCTCTGTTTTCTTATAATATTGTCTTTTATGTCTAAATTCTGCACCCATTTTGATCTTATCTTGGTATAGGGTGTGAGATGTTGGTCTTATCCAAGTTTCTCCATAATAATTTCCAATTTTCCCAACAATCTTTATCAGAGAGTTTTATCCCAGAAGCTGGACTCTGGGTTTATCAGACAGCAGATTGCTACAATCATTTACAACTGTCTCTTTTGCACCTAATCTAATCCACTGATCCACCACTCTTTTTGAACACTTTTGATGACTGATTCTTTTTTTTTAGGTTTTGTTTTTTTTTTTTTTGCAAGGCAAATGGGGTTAAGTGGCTTGCCCAAGGCCACACAGCTAGGTAATTATTAAGTGTCTGAGCCTGGATTTGAACCCAGGTACTCCTGACTCCAGGGCCCGTGTTTTATCCACTGTGCCACCTAGCCTCCCCAATGAGTGATTCTTTATAATATAATTTTAGATCTGGTTAGGTTAAGCCACCATTGACATTTTCTTTTCATTAAATCCATGGATACTCTTGACTTTTTGTTTCTCCATATGTATTTGCTTACAGTTTTTTCTAGTTCATTAAAGTAATTTTGGGAAGTTTGATTGGAAAGGCACTAAACAAATAGTTTAATTTAGGTAGAATTGTCATTTTAATTATATTAGCCCGGCCTATCTGTGAGCAGTTGATATTTGCCCAGTGATTTAAATCTTATTTTATTTGTGTGAAAAATGTTTTATAGTTGTTTTCATAGAATTCTGAGTCTGCTTGACAGGGGTACTCCCAAGTATTTTATATTATCTGAAATTACTTTAAATGCAATTTCTCTTTCTAGCTCTTGCTGCTGTATCTTGTTAGTCATATATAGAAATGATGAGGATTAATGTGTGTTTATTTTATATCCTGCGACTTTTGTTTTAGTAGTTTTTTTAGATGATTTTTTAGGATTCTCTAGATAAACTCTCATGTCATCTGCAAAGAGTGAAAGTTTTGTTTCCTCCTTCCCAATTCTAATTCCTTCTATTTCTTTTTCTTCTCTTATTGCTGAAGCTAACATTTTTAAACACTATTAAATAGTAGTGGTGATAATGGGCATCCTTGTTTCACCCCTGATCTTATTAGGAATGCTTCTAGCTTATCCCCATTGCATATGATGCCTGTTGATGGTTTCAGATAGATGCTGCTTATCATTCTAAGGAACAATCCATTTATTATTACACTCTCAAGTGTTTTTAGTAAGAATGGGCATTGTATCAAATATCTGTTGAGTTAAATACATGATTTCTATTAGGTTTGCTATTAATATAGACAGAACAGTTTTCCTAATATTGAACCAACCATGCATTCCTGGGACAAATCCTGCATGATCATAATGTATTATCCTAGTGATATCTTAGTATAATTGCTTTGCTAAGATTTTATTTAAGATTTTTTCATGTAAAATTTTCATTAGGGAGATAGGTCTATAATTTTCTTTCTCTGTTTTGACTCTTCCTGGTTTAGGTATCAGCAACATAATGGTATCATAGAAAGAGTTAGGCAGAGTTCCATCTTCACCTATTTTTCCAAAGAGATTATATAGAATTGGAACCAATTGTTCCTTAAATGTTTGATGGAAGGGGAGTCTAGGTGGCGTAGTGGATAAAGCACTGGGCTTGGAGTCAGGAGTACCTAGGTTCAAATATGGTCTCAGACACTTAGTAATTACCTAGCTGTGTGGCCTTGGGAAAGCCACTTAAACCTATTTGCATTGCAAAAACCTAAAAAGAAGTTTGATGGATTTCTTTTGTGAATCCATTTGACACTGGAGAGTTTTTCTTAGGAAGCTCAATGATAGTTTGATAACTTTCTTTTGTTGAGGTGGGGATATTTAGGTATTTAATTTCTTCTCCATTTAACCTGGGAAAATTATATTTTTGTAAATATTCATCCATTTCACTTAGATTATGAAATTTATTGGCATAGAGTATGGCAAAATCTGAATGATTATTTTAATATCCTCCTCATTGGTTGTGAGTATACCTTTTTCAGTTATGATACTAGTAATTTGGTTTTCTTCTTTTTTTAAAATCAAATTATTTCAAATTATATATCAAACAATTTTATTCTTTTTTAATCATAAAAAAAATTCTTGGTTTTATTTATTAGTTCAATAATTTTCTTAATTTCAATTTTATTAATTTCTCCTTTAATTTTTAGAATTTGATTTGGTATTTATTGGGGGTTTTAATTCATTCTCTCTCTAATTTTTTTACTTGCATGCTTAATGCATTGATTTCCTCTTTCTCTAATTTATTCATTTAAGCAGTTAAAGATATAATATGTCCCCTAATAACTGCCACAGCTATATCCCATAAGTTTTGGTATTTTGTCTCATTATTGTCTTTATTTGAATGAAATCATTAATTCTATCTATAATTTGTGGTTTGATCCACTCACTCTTTAAAATGATGTTATTTAGTTTCCAGTTAATTTTAGATCTCTCTCTCCAAGACCCATTATTGCTCATGATTTTTATTGCATTATGATATGAGAAGGAAGTATTCACTATTTCTGCCTTTCTGCATTTGGTTATAAGGTTTTTTTTTTAATGCCCCTAGTACTTGGATCAATTTTTGTGTAAGTGCTATGTATTGAAGAAAAAAGTATATTCCTTTCAATCCCCATTCAGTTTTCTCCAAAGGTCTATCATGTCTAGATTTTCTAATATTCTATTTACCTCCTTAACTTCCTTCTTGTTTATTTTTATGGTTAGATTTATCTAAATCTGAGAAAGGGAGGTTGAGATCTCCTACCAGTAGAGTTTTATTGTCTGTGTCTTCCTATAACTCTTTTATCTTCCCCCTAAGAATTTGAATGCTATACCACTCAGTGTGTGTGTGTATATATATATATATATATATATATATATATATATATATTAGCTTCATTGTCTATGCTACCTTTTAAGACGATGTAGTTTCCTTCTTTATCTTTTAATGAGATCTATTTTAGTGGTTTCTTTGTATGAGATGAGAATTACTACACCTGCCTTTTTCACTTAGGTTGAAGCAAAATATATTATGCTCCAACCTTTTACCCCTACTCTGCATGTATCTCTCTGCTTCTAATGGGCTTCTTTTAAGCAATATTGTAGGATTCTGGTTTTTAATACACTCTGCCATTGCTTACATTTTATGGGAGAGTTCATCCTATTCACATTCAAAGTTATAATTACTCTTTAATGCCCTCCATGCTCTTTGTATTTTCCCTTTTTTCCACTTTATCCATATTCCCCAGTGTTTTACTTCTAAATACCACCTCTTTCAGTGTGTTTGCCTCCCCATATCCTCTCCTTCCCCATCTTTCCCCTTTCTCTTTGTCTTTTCTTCCTTTCCTTCCTTATGTTAGTTCCTCTTTTCTTCCCCCTCTCCCTTTCCCTTTTTAATATTTAAAAGATAATATAAGCTTCTTAATTTAACTGAGTATGTACAGTGTTAATCCTTCTTTGAGCCAAATCTGATGAAAATAAGATTCAAGAGGTTCTCGCCTCCTCCTTTCTTCCCCTCTATTGCAATAGGTCCTTTGTGCCTCTTCATGTAATGTGATTTACTCCTTTCAATCACCTCCATCTTCCCATATCTTTACTGTCCCCTATTTTAAGGAGATATTGTTTTAAATCATTCTATCCAGGTGATGGACAAGTCATGAGAGTCCATTACTTCTGATTAAGTATATTCACTCTAATAGAGTTACAATTCTCAGGAATTTTGAGAATCTTTCTCCCAGGTAGGAATATAGCTAGTTTCATGTTATTTGATAACAATTTTTTTTCTTTTTCATTTTTTTAACCTTTTCATGTGTCTCTTTATTCTCTTATTTGAAGTCCAAATATTTTATTTAGCTCTGGTCTTTTTGTCAGGAAATTTGAATGTCTCCTATTTTGTTGAAAGTTCATCTTTTCCCCTGGAAGAAGAGGTTGAATTTTGCAGGGTAGTGAATTTTTGGCTGCATTCCAAGCTCCCTTGCTCTTCAGAATATTGCATTCTTTACCCTTAGATCCCTTAATGTTGATGTAGCCATGTCCTATGTAATCCTTGCTGTGGTTCCTTAATATCTAAATTGTTTCTTTCTGGATATTTGCAGGATTTTCTCTTTTATCTGATAGTTCTGGAATTTGGCCACAATATTCTTTGGTATTTTCATTTTGGGATCCCTTTCTGAGGAGATTGATGTATTCTTTCAATAACTATTTTGCCCTCTGGTTCCATTACATCAGAACAGTTTTTTTTAGGTTTTTGCAAGGCAAATGGGGTTAAGTGGCTTGCCCAAGGCCACACAGTTTGGTAATTACTAAGGTCTGAGGCTGGATTTGAACTCAGAGACTCCTGACTCCCAGGGCTGGTGCTCTATCCACTGCGCCACCTAGCTGCCCCCAGAGCAGATTTCTTTTAATAGATCCTGAAATATTGAGTCTAGGCTTTTTTTTTTATCCTCAATGTTTTCAGGAAGACCTATAATTCTCAGGTTATCCCTTCTCAATCTCTTCTCTAGGGCATTAGTTTTGTTGAAGAGGTATTTTATGTTTTCTTCTATTTTTTCAATTTTTTGGATTTGTTTAACAGACTCTTGTTATCTTATGAAATAATTAGTTTCCATGTATTTCTTTATTTTTTAGAGAAGAAATTTTCTTCATTTACTTTTTTTAAACTCCTTTTCCAATTGGTCAATTCTATTTTTGAGAGTTCTCCATTTGCACAATTGTATTTTCCAAGGATTTATTTTCTTGTTGTAGGGTGTTAATTTTCTCTTGCATTTCTTTTCCCAATTTTTCCAACTGATTTTTGTTTAGGTTTTTTCAAGGCAAATGGTGTTAAGTGGCTTGCCCTAGGCCACACAGCTAGGTAATTATTAAGTGTCTGAGACTGGATTTGAACCCAGGTACTCCTGACTCCAGGGACGGTGCTTTTTATCCACTGCACCACCTAGCCGCCCCTCCAATTGATTTTTAAATTCCTTCCTGATTTCTTCTAAGAAACCATTCTGAGCTGGAGACCAATCCATATTCTCCTCAGAAGTTCTAGCTCTCTCTTGAGTTAAGGTCTTTATCTTTGAGCTAACTTTCAATGAACCCCCCCCCCTTTCTCCTGGCCTTTTTTCATTTTCTTAGGATTTTTTTTGGGGGGGGGGCTGCTTCACAGATCTTTTGATTTGAAAATCCTAGAGCCTTAGCTCACAGGGCTTAGTAATTCCAAGTGGGCCAGGTACTAGCTGGTGTTAGAGGCTTTCTCTGAATTGTCTGTGACCTTGATTTGTGGCCCACTGTCTAGGTCTAAGGGGGTGGGGGGAGCAGCAGGGTCTGAATTATCCTGGAACAATGTGTGCTGTGCCCTCAGGCTATATAGTGAATCTCCTTATTATTCACTCAGGCTTGAGAGATATCTGCTGCCCACCAAAGCTTGGAGGTGGGGTGGATTTTTTACTATGTTTGTTCTGGGAAAAGACCCTTTCTCCCACAGGGATGAGAAGAGGGAATTCAACTGCAAATTCTGGCTCTGTTCTTCCAGAGTAGTGGAGCTGAGTGGATTGATGTCTAGCCACTGTGCTGGAGCTCTCCCTCCCCCTGACAAAGCCAAAGCTTCCATGGCTGTTCTCAGGTTAGTCTCAGATCTCACCCTACCTCCCCTGTGCTGACTCTCTGCTCTTTTCCCTGGTTCACCTACATTCCCCTGAGGACAGACCTTGTTTGTAAATTTTCTTTTCCTTTTCTCTTCTCTAGATTTTATGGATCTGAATTTTGTTAGGAGGCTTGATTCATATTAGTTCTGAGGAACGATCAGGGGACCTTTGCACAGTGCCTGACTTCTCTAAGCCATCTTGGCCAGAAAATGACAAAAGAGAGTTCCCTGAGCAGAGCAGAGATCTTACTGAAAATCTTTGGACAAGTCAGTTGTTTATGTTTTCATTCCTCCTTCTACTGCAGTGAATTTTTCACATGTGGAACTTACCAATAAACAAAGTTCTTGAGTTCTTTGATAAAAATTTCCTTATATGAACTAAGGACTTTGCACAAAAGAAAACAAAATACAAAACAAAACAAAATATTCTAGAAGCCTGCAGTTATAAAACAGAACCAATTTTTTCTATAATTTTATTTTATATAATAATAAGTTTTTCTTTTAAGTATTCCATAAGCAAATTCCAGAGAGTCTTTGACAAAGATATTTAGATAGAGAAAAAAACCTACTAAAGTTTGCAGATCTGATGTTATCACCTGCCTGTTAAAAAAAAAACAACCTTCATTGGGACTCCTGCCTCTAGGTTAAAATGCAGAAATTCTCAAACTGGCATACACAAATGTAGAATTCCATTAAGTAAGTTAGTCAGATCACCAGTCACCAAACCCGTGCCCCCCCAGTAAAGCATCCAGATGCTATGACTAGATTTCTTAACTAGGTAGAAGAATATATTTAATCTATCAGACTTAATTAATTCCTTGAATCAGACAAAGACATGTTACCTTGGAATAATAGGAAGTCTTGGGGAAGCTAGGTGGCACAGTGGATAGAGCACCGGCCCTGGAGTCAGGAGTACCTGAGTTCAAGTCTGGCCTCAGACACTTAATAATTAGCTAGCTGTGTGGCCTTGGGCAAGCCACTTAACCCCATTTGCCTTGCAAAAACCTAAAAAAAATAGAAAGTCTATTTCAGCTAAATGGGAAACTGTGTTTAGAATATGGGAAATTAGAACCAGTGCAAAGGAAAGAAAATATTCCAGCACTCATTTAGAAAAGGAAGGAGAAGGAAGTTAGGAAGGAGATGGAGCTGTAAGAGTTCCCTTTCTTCCTCCCATTTGCTCTAATCTTTCAGGTTCACATCTAGTTCTAATTGACTGATTCAATCAGCACTATTTATCTTTTAAAATTTAAAGTATCTTGGTTTAGTCTCTTGACTCTTGGGGGTAATTTGATTGATATATTCAATGCAACCCCATTCTTATACAATATTATCTCGTATCATTTCCCCTTAAAACTCTTTCTGTTCTTAACTGACTTTGTATTTATCACATTTTGGCTATATTTAAAATCTCAGTCACCTCTAGGTGATAGTGAAATGTGTATGTGTGTGTGTGTGTGTGTGTGTGTATGTATGTATGTCTAGAAGTTTCCCACCTCCATTGATAGGAGTTTTCTCATCTGTGTCAAAGAAAACACAGGTTCAGTTCCTAGTTATACTGTATAAATAAAAGCATACATTAATGTACATATATGTATGCCCAAATATGTATGCACAGATATATTTGGACACACATATATATACATATATGTGCTATATATATAACCATTTGAATATGCACATATATGTATTGCAATGATAGATGTGTGTCTATATAAGTATATGCTAATTTATTTACAAGCAGTTCCTACAATACTTTTCTTTAAATTCTGTGTATGTTGTTGTGCACATTTTCCCTACATCCTATGTTGACAGTTCCCCTGATAAGAGGAAAAACCTTTATCTTGTTTTTTTTCCTCTTCTTTTTATGGTCAGCATAGTGTTTAGTACATAGGATGGCATATAGTAAACACTTCTGAAATTTTTATTGATTGTTTTAATATATAGCGTCTACCAGTTCAGTGTTCTTTATATATACAGTGACTATATATATATAGAACCATGCAAACACATCACTGTATATTTACAACCTTAGAAAGGAACAAACCTTAAGGAATTAAAAAAAATCATTTTTGAAAATGACTGATTAACTCTATTCCCTTCTTTTTTCTTCTCCCTTTTTGACAGTCTCTAATAATTACTGGCTTAGCTCTCGGTTTCTTTTTTTCTGCTTTAGTTGTATCCACACATCTACTTTAGTAGTATGCACATATGCTTATGAGGAAAAGCAAAATGTTCTCAGATCTTTCCCTTTTAATCTGCTGTTTCTGCAGAATGGTACCAGGCATGACCTTTCAGCTCTGGGTTTTGTTTTGTTTGACTCTGAAATTTAAAACTTTCCTAAAAAATATATTTTAGAATCCTTTTATTATTGTTTTAATCCCTTTATTATTAATGAGTGGTTCAGTTCTATCATGTCGCCATGAACATCTGCCTGTAAGTTCTTTCCCCATCCGGTATCCCTGCCTGGCTCTTGCAGACCTACATGCCTTGCTACCCTTTTAAGCTGTCTGCTTTTTTCTTAGAACAAGTTTATATTTAGCTATAGTAGGTTGGAGCAATGAAAAACTTCAGATAAGTGACTGGGGACATTGAAGCACCAAATATTTAAATAGGTTTTTTTTCCTCCCACTTAATGAATAGTCTCTTAGTTCTAATAAATTGTTTTTAGCTTTTAGGATCTTCAGGACTCAGGATAACCCCTCTTCTCAAACATACACAACACACACACATACACACACACACACACACACACACACACACACACACACACACCCACCCACCCAAATACACACAGAAAATGAAATCTTTTTCCACATTTAGTTGCTTAGTAAAATTTATGTTTAAAGTAATTTATTATAGCAATATTTTAGGGGGTTTTTTTGCAAGGCAAATGGTGTTAAGTGGCTTGCAGGTAATTATTAAGTGTCTGAGGCCAGATTTGAACTCAGGTATTCCTGAGTCCAGGGCCAGTTCTCTATCCACTGTGCCACCTCACCACCCCTATTATACCAATTTTTGACATCTGCACCCTATTCTCAAAACTGGAAATTTGCCTTCAATGCATATGAGTAGTTTTGTTCAGTTGTTTCCAACTCTTTGTGACCTCATGGATCAAATACAGTCCATGAGATTTTCTTGATAAAGATACCAGAGTGATTTGCTATTTCCTTATCCAATGAATTAAGGCAAACAGAGGTCAAGTGACTTGCCCTGGGTCACACAACTAGTAAGTGTCCAAGGTCTGAATTGTACTCTAGTTTCTGACTCTAGTTCCATCACTTTATCCACCAAATCACCTAGGTTCCTCCAATAGAAGCAGTCAAATATAGGATCAAAGAATGCAATATGCTTTTTAAGCCCATCATTGATATAAGAAAATAAGAATTTTAAAAGAGACTTTTGAGGCCATCTAGTACAACTCTCATGTTACAGACAAGGAAACTGAGGTAATAAGGTTCTTTTTTCCATCCTAAACTAAAATTTACTCTATTCCAATAATACATAAAATGAGGACACAGATTTTAATATCAACAAGATACAAGTTTCCTAATCTATAAGAGTAGTACTTCTAGATACTTATGATAGAAAATGTAGGAAGGGTCTTTGATAATGTGGTTAGGGTTTAGAAAATTGATTTTCTTTTGAGAAATCTCCTTTAGGAACTGGATGGTAAGACTTTCAAAGGTAAAAAGCTTTTATTTCTAGTCTGGCCAGTCATCTTTTGGGATTTAAGAGTTCATAGAATGTTTGGGGTTTGTAAAATTTAGTTATTATATGTAGTCTCCACTACCTTAATCTGAACAATTGGACATTTCTAAACATGATCTCTTAGCCTTTGGATGATATATTTTACCCCTCTTGGTGATAACTTTAGGCTGAGTACAGCAGTGGGAAAGACAGAGACTGATTTCTGTATCTAAATTGCTTTTCCACTAAGTGAATTTTGAATCATGCAGTCTCCTGACATTTTATCATGGTCAGACAAATGTGCAAAGTTTAGAGAATGGATATACATACCAGATATAGCTTGGTGAAACCTATGTCAGCCTCTGCTTTCACAGATAGGATCCAGTCTGTGGTAGTCACATGGCCTTAGCTCATTTTTATTCTCTCAGGTTTAACAGTGAAGAATTTTTTCATGATCCTAAATTCCTTAAACTTTAGCATTTGGTTCAATTTTTTAAATAGTATTTAGGATCTACTTCTGTCCATGATAGAAATAAACTTCTAATCAATTCTTTCAAAAATTTTGCTAATTATTTTTGATCCCAAGATGAAATAAAGAACTCAAAAGAAAACAGATTGTTTACTAAAGGAAACTAAGTTCTAAGAAAACTCACAAGATTAGAGGTACCATTTTTTTACTCATATGGAAATGTATAGTTTTGTGTGCAAGTTTATTTATAGATATATATGCAAATGTATTTCTATCTGTACATTTATGCTCATTTCTCTTCTAAAGTGTTTGATTTTAATTTAAAGTTTTTCTGTATCTGCCTTTGAACATTTTGATCCATTATTTAATATAGTTCAGTTCACATAGGGTAATCTTGTATTTAATTAACTCATTCATCTTTTTTCCTACTTTAAAGTATTCAGAGGAAAACATGGCCTGGGGAATGATTTCATTAAGACTTTTAAAACCCTGCTGGAAGAATCCATGTGCTTTTTCCTATGTATTATATATAAGGTAGTATAGCTACAAAGGAGTTTTCCATAACTTGCAGCCATTTTGCCCAGGCAAGATAATAGGAAAGAGTATGAAACTCAGTTGAGGGATGGAGAAGAAGGGTGATAGAGAATGACAGACAAAGACAAAGGAGAGAGAGAGAGAGAGAGAGAGAGAGAGAGAGAGAGAGATACAGACAGATATGCCTGTGTTTAAATGTGAGTGTATGAAGAGACACACACAAATTACAAAATCTTAGTGAAATTTTAAATTTGAATACCTCAGAATTACTCTAAGGCTTTTGGAGCACCTTGTATAATTCATATATATCTATTTCTATATGTGATACATTCACACATATGCATGTGTTGTCATGCCCTATAAATATGCATGCATATAATACTCTGTTAGATATACAGTGAAATGTTTATATATATAGCATATTCATATTTTCCTATACCTGTTATATGCATATTATACACATCTCTCAATACTGATAAGAGGGGAAATAATCTCCTGTCCTTGGCTTGGTTTTAGGTCTGGGGAGAAAGGAGACTGTCTAAGAACTCTTCTCCTCCTCTTCTCCATATCATGTCTTGTTTTGTGTCCTTTAATTTAATTATATGTCTGCTGTGTGGCCTTGGGCAAGCCACTTAACCCCATTTGCCTTGCAAAAAAAAAAGAAAGAAAAAAAATTACATGTCTGTTTATGTTCTGTTTTCAACCAGTGCCTGAGGAAAGAACATTTTCATGGGACTATCCTTTAATCTGCACATATCTAGGATTTTTTCTACAAATAGAAAGAACAGAAGGGGGGACAGAGCCAAGATGGGAGTAGGAGAAGAGCCTTTATTAGGAGTTCTTTCCAAAATGTTTCAAAATCTTTAAAATTTTGACTCTAACTTAATTTTTGAGAGGCAGAACCCACAGAAAGATCCAGTGAGGCAATTCTTCAGACCAAGGTAACCTGAAAAATATTGGGAAGGCTCTGTTCCATGAGATTGGCACTGCACCCAAAGCAAAGGAGCATCAGTCTTCTGGGAACAACCCCAGGACCCCTGGAAGCCCTGACTTCTGGCAGTAGAAGCAGTTTCCTGACTTGCCACCCCAGGGAGCACCAAGCACAACTTGGAAGATCAACAAGGAGAATTCTACTGGAGCGAGCATGAAACCCAGGCCAGTGTGGCCTCAGCGTGGCTGTAGCCCTCAGTGCAGCCCAGATCCCAGGAAACAGAAGCAGGCCTGTGGAGCCATCCAGTGGGAAGTCACTCAGCAGCTGCACTCAGAATGCTCAGCCCATGTTTGATAAGGGAGTGGAGGGAGACTGTCAAGGTCTGCCCTCTGTCTCTGGGACAAGACTCCATGACTTTGACCACATTCAGACCCTGGTTGCAGTCTAGGGACCCCTTAGAGCAGGGATATTCCTCAGAACCCCGGTGGCAGAGGGTTGAGCTTGTGGTCATTCACTGGCCCACATGGGGGTGTCCCAATAATACTCAAAAGGTCAGAATCACCTCCAAACCAGGCACAGGCTGAGGAAATGAGTAAACAAAAATAAAAGGAACCTGACCATAGACAGTTGCTTTGGTCCCATGGAGGACCAAAACACACTCTGAAGATGAAAAAGTCCAAGCTTCTGCATCTGAAGACTCCAGGAAATACAGAAGTTGGGCTCAGACTGTGACAGAGTTCAGAAAAGACTTTGAAAATCAAGTAAGGGAGGTAGAAGAAAAATTGGGAAGAGAAATTAGAGAGATGCAAGAAAAACATGAAAATGAAGTCAGCAGCTTAGTCAAGGAGATCCAAAAAAATGCTGAAGAAAATAACATATTAAAAATCAGCTTAGGTCAAATGGATAAAACAGTTCACAAAGTTAATGAGGAGAAGAATGCTTTAAAAAGTAGGATTGGCTAGATGGAAAAGGAGGTAAGAAAGCTCTCTGAGGAAGACAAATCCTTCAAATGTAGAAGGGAGCTAAAGGAAACTGATGACTTTTTGAGAAATCAAAACACAATAATTCAACACCAAAAGAATGAAAAACTAAAAGAAAATGTGAAATATCTCATTGAAAAATCAACTGATCTGGAAAAAATAGATCTAGGAGAGATAATTTAAAAATTATTGGGGTACCGATGCAAGAATTAGAACTGGGAATCTGGGGGTACTGTAATTTCCCAGAATCTTGACACCTGTGCATTGAAAAAAATAGAGCCTAGTCAGCATAGATGAGGCAAATATACTAGATAAAATCTACTTGGATTTCAACAAAGCATTGAACAATCTGGCAAATATCTTTTGTGCAAAAGATGGAGAGATATTGACTGGCTATACCTTTAGGTTTTTAAGAAACTGTCTAAAAACAAATAATGTTGATTAATGGATTGATATTAGCCTGGAGGAAAGATTCAAAGGAAATCATGCAGTTCTACATTTTATAGTTGGTTATACAAAGGCAAAGAGATCATACTTATCAAATTTGTAGATGAATAAAAATTTGGGAAGAAATATACTTAATGACAGAGTTGGTATCCAAAAGAACAATAAGTTCAACATATTAAGACATACTTCATAGGGGGAAAATGTACATTTCTATGTTTATATTAAAAAATTAATTGAATGAATAAAAGTAATATAGATATGGATAGCAAACATTTCATGGGAAGCACACCAGGGTTTTTTGATAGATTATGAGATCAATATGAATCAAATGAGAAGCATATTTAGCTCGATTTGTAATCTCAAAAATAGGAATACCCTCTCCACCTAAGGCATTTTAAGAATATCTACACCTTCTCATATTGTGCAGTTCTTACATGTACTTTTAAAAAATCATCCCAAGGGTGTCTACTTAACATGTTGGAAGCCTTCCTATGATATTTTTGAGTCAATCAATCATCTAGCATTTATAAGAGTTTACTTTGCTATTGCTGGGGATAAAATTATGATTCCTGTCCCCAAGACCTTATATTCCAGTGGAGGAGATACTTTGAAAAGGACTGTGAGCATGCAATTTGGATATGATATAAATGAGATATAATGACAGAAGAGTGAGGGGGATGGGAGTTGTGTGTAGAGAGAGAATGCATAAAGACCTCCTACAATATTAAGTGAGCCTTATTGTATAGACCTTGTTTTCTCAAATCGGTTGATTCTCATCCACACCATAATAATAAACTCACCTTCTTTTCTATAGCATATCTTATCCATGGTGTCTTGATTGCCATTTTTCCTGTTCAGGACATCACTGACTATTAAGTTAATTCCTTTGTACAACCACAATGGGTATTGCTTCTCAATGACATGGAATTTTAAATTTTCCAACATCATAGTGTTGAATAACCTACAGAAATGTACTAGCAGAAATGTGGTAATTAAAATGATGAGCTTTTGTGGTGAGAAAAAACTTAATATCACTGCAAATATTGTGTTGTTTCCTATATAAAATTCAGCCTGGTCATCTTGTCAGCTCAGCAAATTTGTTATCATCTCATTGCTCATCTTCAGTAACCATCTAATTCAGTAAGTTATCGATCCACCTGGAAGTCATGATTTTGACTGCTTTTTTATTCACTCGGTTTTTTCTTCTTTTGTTGTTAAATTGATCTCTTTCAAATATTTATAAACTTTATTGAAAAGTCAAATAGTAAACCAAATCACCTAAGGTTACAAACATTTGGAGACTCTTTCAATCATTCTGTATGAAAGGAACATTTATTGTTTTGTATTTTATGCCTTTTTTGATATTCAATGACTCACTGAATGTTATTTATTCTTTTCCCATTTGTCAGAATATTGTATGGTCAGCTGTGGAAAATCACTTGAAAGCTGCTTCTTTTCCTTCAAAGATACACCATCTTAATGCTTGCATTTACAAGAAAGTATTAAAGGATGATAGTTAATTCCTGTCATCTTCTTAAACACTTTTTAAAAGTCTGTTTTGTATATATATGCATGTGAGTTGTATTTGGAAAAGTGCTTTCTATAATTTTCCTGACACTTTGGAATCTTCCCCTCCTCTATATATCTTGAATAATGAATTTCTGGGTGCCTTTACATTTGAATGTGTAACATAGAAGGTTTTTTTTTTTGGGGGGGTATGTTTTGGTCAGATCCAACTGCTCATCCTGACTTAATCTTTATGTGGGCTAGAGACAGAGGGAAAATGAGCATGGGAATTATGGGTGGAGAGAGATGCCTGTGATTTTAGTGTTTTAGAAAATTCTCAAGTGAGAAAACTCCCTTGATACCTTCTAGAAGGTAGAGAGTTACCCAGGTAAAGGGGTCAAACTTCAAATAGAAACAGATTCCTGTGGGTCACAGATTGACTTGGAAAAACCATATTCAACCTATCTCTTTAATATTGTATTTTTATTTCTTTTGTTAAACATTTCCCAGTCACATTTTAATCTGGTTTGGTCATACTCATTGACATGCAAGCAGTGAATTTGTTACCTCTGGAGCATTAAGAAGTTAAGTGACTTAAGTCCAAAGTCACATTGACAGATGTAGGACTTTTATCTAGCTCTTTTGGCTCTTTTTCCTGAGTTTGTATGTTTGTATCTCTCTCTCTCTCTCTCTCTCTCTCTCTCTCTCTCTCTCTCTCTCTCTCTCTCTCTCTCTCTGTCTCCCTGTGTATGTGTATATATATATATATGTATATGCAAACATACATGCATACATACACAGAGCACTACAGTATGTGTATGTGTGTGTGTGGAGAAAGAGCATACCTTTTGTCTTTTTATCAATCGTTTGAACCTCTCTTCCATAACAAATTGAGTGCTTTCTTGTGACAAAGAAAATAATTAAGCAAAAATATCCAGTGCAGCAACAGAATTTGATTTTTTCTCAACTCCCTTACTATAAAGTATGGGGGAATATGGGTGGGGTGGGGATGGCAATGGAGCATCCAGTTAATTGGCCTTCTAGCTCTATTCTTCATATATCTCCTGAGTCCATGGCACAACCTTGACTTTTCTACGATCAGTATGTCCTTATATCTACATCTTAAAATTCCATAGTTTCCTTCAGGTTCAAGCTCAAAAGCTTTATCTTCTACATGAAACTTTTCCCTGTACTTAACAGCTGTCATTGTTCCTTCCTCATCACTTTGTATCTAGTTTTTATATACTCTTATACATGTCTTTTCTCTCAAATTGTGAGTTTTGAAGAAAAGCACACTTCTTTTATCTTGTGCTTTGAAATGTACATGGTAGCTGCTTAATAAAATACATACTAACTGATTCTATTCTCTGAGATAAGGAGGGGAAAAGGAAAGAAAATAATTAATTGAAAGCATTTGAATTTTAAAATATCTGTAAAAAAGTAGTCCAGACTACATCTTATAGAAAGACAGAGATGATGAAAAATTGGTACCAACTTACATTTAAATAGTTGTGCCTTAGTTGCATGCAAATTGAAAATGACAAACTGAAGACTCATTAAATAGGAAAGTTGTGGAGGAGGGGAAAAATATTGGGATTGAGGCTATTGGTGGTGTTAACTTCAATAAGAAGGACCATATCATTCAGAAACTGATGAGAGTGAGGATAGGGGAGGTATATATATTGTTTTAGAAAGGTGACTGCAGGAAAAGAATTCAGTGAACTCAAATTAGAAATAATTGATTGCAGTAAAATGGAAGACTGTGAGGCAACTCTGAGAATTTTGCTATCACAATCTGGGTCTTCCGATTGCCTCTGCTAGTGCTAGATAGAGCTAAGGTCCAAATCATCCTGCAATGAAATGAAATAATGAGGGAAGTGACTTTATGAAGGGGCAATATTAAGGGCCAAGGTAATAGTAGAAGTTTCCAGTTTGTGTCTTAGAATAAGCCCCTGGAAGATATCACCTCTCAGACTTTCAAAAGAGTCAGCAGAGTTCTAGGTTCAAACATTGTAACCTAGGCCACATTTCAGTTTCTGGTTTCCCATCTATTGGGGGGAAAGGGGGAGAAAGATACAGACACAATGGAAGTGGAAATAGTAAGTTGCTATAGTCTGCCCCAATTCAGATTTTTGGGAAATTTTATTCAAATATATAAATGATAGAAATTAAGTTGATGGTATCTGGATAATTAGCAGAGCATTTGATACAATGATTTATATCACACTAGCAGAATCCATTCATATTTGGCATTCTTACTTGAATTGGAAACTAGCTAAAGAGGTGCCAGAGAAGAGTAATGATAAATAGCAATGTGTTTAGAGGCTCTGCATGCCTTAGAGATCAGTTTTTGTTTTGGTTCCATTAATTCTTCTCCTTTGTGATTTGAAGTAGAAAGAAAGCAGTGTATAAATGAAGTTTAGGGATAAAGGCTAACCAAAGAAAATTTGCAGACCTAAGCCTGCCAAGATATTTAATACAAAATGATATCTAAAGATTAGAAATAAAAAATGGGAAATAAGAGTATGATTTTCACCTCATTTGAAAGGGGATAATGCCACAAATTAATCTGGGAATTTAGGGAAATGAGAATTGATTTCTTCAGTTGAAGGAACAAAAGAAAATGTGATTAGAGTTAATATGTACAAAGCATTATTATAGGGAACACAAAGCTTTTAATTTTCCCCCTTTTAGACATTGATAAGATTTCTGTGAGGACAGGATACCATGATGTTAAAATAAAATCACCTAGATGGGACAGGGAAATTGAAAAGTTAGTTTGAAATCGACTTAAATTGGAAATATTATTTTTTGTTAAGTTACAAAGAAAATTACAGGTGGACACTTTAAATTTATTGATCCTAAAGAATTTGAGAATTACAATCACAGGAAACTAATTGGGACATGGGGATAAAATCAAATTAAATTCCAATTATGCTTCATATTGAAAAGTATCTTTTATTTAATATTTTGAATCACACTGATCACTCACCTTATCCTCACTGAACTTACTAAGGCTATTTTGCAGAATGGTAACACTCCAAGATCATTTAAAATTTTTTATAATTCTGCATTGCTTTCTAAGGACCACTAAGCACGCTTCTCCCCCAGTGCAAGCATGGAAAGAAAGATTTTTGAAGCAAATGAAATTGGGATTTAGTGAATTGTAGGCTAAATCTATTTAAAGCTAAATACAGCATAAATTAAGCTAGCTTTTTTGTTTTTTCTTTCTTTTCATTTATTTATTTTGTTCTGAAAGCCTGATTTTAATGGACTATTTGAATTCAAAGTATGAATCAGTAGTGTAGTGTGATGTCCAAAAAAAAAAAAGCTAAAAGGCTACATTCTGAGGGGCCTGGTTTCCAGGAATGTGAAGGTGAACATATTGCACTCTCAACTTCTCATGCCTAAACCAGAGTAACATGTTAAATGTGGAGTGCCATGACTTGGAGTCTTTTGATAAATTGAGAGTGACCAGTCAATCCTCAGACTCTAACGTGATTTTCCTAAAACACAGGTCCAACCATTTCCACTTCATTCCAGTGTTCTCTATCTTCCCCACATCTTCAAATCCAAAATCCTTTTGCAACCAAAGCACTTCTTAACCTAGGTCAACCTGCCCCTTTCTCCATCTTTTCCAGCCTTCACATACCTTACTCCCTGCCATGTGCTCTTCAATAAAGGGTCACTGACTTCTTTACTTTTCTAAGAACAAAACATTGCAAACCTTGGCTCCTGGCATTTTCTCTGTCTCCCTGTCTGGAATGCTCTTCATGCTCCTCTTTACCTCCCTGTTTCTCTGACTTCATTCAAGATCTAACTAAAATATCACCTTTTGTAAGAAACATTTGCTAAGTTCTCTTAATTCTAGTGTCTTCCCTCTGCTTATTTTTTCTGTTCAGTATTTTTAGCATGTTTTTAAAACATTGAATTCCAAATTTTCTCCCTTCTTCTCTCCCTACCTCCCTCATTGAGAAGGCAAGCAATTTGATATAGGTTAAATATGTATAGTCTTATAGAACATTACAATACCAGGTATGGTATAAAAGAAAAAAATAGTCAAAAAAACTCAAGAAAGTAAAACGTGGGGGCGGCTAGGTGGTATAGTGGATAGAGCACCAAACCTGGAGTCAGGAGTACCTAAGTTCAAATTTGACCTCAGACACTTAATAATTACCTAGCTGTGTGGCCTTGGGCAAGCCATTTAACCCCATTTGCCTTGCAAAAACCTAAAAAAAAAAGAAAGTAAAAAATGTATGCTTCAATTTGTATTTAGATTCCTCAATTCTTTCTCTGAGATTGGATAGTTTTTTTTTTTTTTTCCATCAGAAATCCTTAAGAGTTGTCTCGGACCATTGTATTGCTGAGAATAGGTGTCATGCACAGCTGATCATCTTACAGCACTGCTGTTACTCTGTAACATTACATTTCACTTTGCATCAACTTTTATAAGACTTTTCATATGAGAGTATCCTGCTCATCATTTTTTATAACACAATAGTAGTTCATGCCAATCACATGCCACAGTCCGTTCAGCCATTCTTACATTATTGGCATCCCCTCAATTTCCAATTCTTGTCACCAGAAAAGAGTTGCTATGAATATTTTTGTGCATAAATTTCCTTTTCCTTTTTATTTTTTATCTCTTTGTTGGATACAGATCTAGTGGTGTTGTTCAAAGAGTATGCATGGTTTTATAGACTTTTGGCATAGTTCCAAATTATTCTATAGAATTATTGAATCAGATCACAACCAGTAATAGTGCATAAAAATGTCTTATTTTTTCCCATATCCCTTCCAATATTTGTTGTCCTTTTCTTTCCTGTCAACCAATCTAATAGGTAAGCAGTAGAACCTCAGAATTTTTTTAATTTGCATTTTTATAATCAATAGTAAGAACATTTCTAATATGGCTATAAATAGCTTTGATTACTTCATCTCAAAATTGTTCAACTGGACCATGTATTAATTGAGGAATAGTTCTTGTTTTTATAATCGTAACTCAGTTCTCTATATATTTGAGAAATGAGGTCTTTATTAGAGAAACTTGCTTCACTTTTTTTTCCACAGTTAGGATTGCTACTGTATTTTTTCTCTATCCTGTTTTCCCCTCTGTTTATTCTCTTTCTCCTTTCACCTGTGCTTCTTCAAAAGTGTTTTGGTTCTGACTACTACTCCCCCAATCTGCCCTCTATTCTGTCACCTTCCCCCCTTCTTTTATCCCTTTCCCTTCCTACTTTCCTGAAAGGTAAGATATTTTTGCATTAAATTGAGTGAATATATTATTCATTCTTTGAGCCAATTTTGATAATAGTAAGGTTAGCTCACTCTCCCTCATTTCCCCCTCTTCCCCTCTACTGTGAAACTTTTTCTTGACTCTTTTATCGAAGATAATTTGTCTCATTCTACCTGTCACTTTCCCTTTCTCCAACTTTCTTCCTCTCTCATCCCTTAATTTTATGTTTTAGATAACATTCCTTCAACTCACATCTATATCTTGTTTATATAAACTCCTTCTAACCAATCTATTAATGGGAAACCTCTTGTGAGTCACCAATATCATCATGTCATGTAGGAATGTAAACAGTTTAACCTTATTAAGTCCCTTAGAATTTTATTTTTATGCTTCTCTTGAGTCTTGTATTTGAAATTCATATTTTCTGTTTAGCTCTGGTCTTTTTATCAGGAATACTTGAAAGTCTTCTATGTCACAGAATGGTCCTTTTCCCCCCTTGAAAAATTGTACTGTTTCATTGTGTAAGTGATTTTTGATTGTAATCCTATCTCCTTTGCCCTCCAGAAAATTATAGTCCAAGCCACCCAGTCTTTTAATGTAGAAGCTGCCAAATCATTTGTAATCCTGACTGACTCCATGATATTTGAATTGTTTCTTTCTGACTGCTTGTGATATTTTCTCCTTGACCTGGGAGCTTTGGAAGTTAGCTATAATATGTCTGGGAGTTTTCATTTTGGAATCTCTTTCAGGAGGTGATCGGTGGATTCTTGCAGTTTTTATTTTACCCTCTGCTTCCAGAATATTAGAATAGTTTTCCTTGATAATTTCATGAAAAATAGTGTCTAGTTACTTTTCTTTCATCATGGCTTTCAGGTAGTTCAATAATTTTTTTAAATGATTTCCCCATATCTATTTCCCAGGTTAGTTTTCATTAAGATATTTCACCTTGTCTTCTATTTTTTCCCATTCTTTCAGTTTTGCTTCTTGTTTCTCATAAAAATCATTAGCTTCCATTTCCTCAGTTTTTTTTTTTTTAAGAATTATTTTCTTCAGTGAGCTTTTTATACCTCCTTTTCCATTTGGCCAATTCTTTTTTTTTTAGGTTTTTGCAAGGCAGATACGGTTAAGTGGCTTGCCCAAGGCCACACAGCTAGGTAATTATTAAGTATCTGAGACTGGATTTCAACCCAGGTACTCCTGAATCCAGGGCCGGTCCTCTATCCACTGCGCCACCTAGCCACCCCCAATTCTTTTTCTAAGGAATTTTTTTCTTCACTGAATTTTTGTGGCTAAAATTCTGCTTTTCAGTGGATCCTTTTTTTAACCATTTGACCTAGTTTGTTTTTAAGGTATTGTTTTCTTAAGAAATTTTTTTTGTGTCTCCTCCTCCAAGTTATTGATTCACTTTAATGATTTTTCTTACTTCACTCTCATTTTTCTCTTCCCTAAATTTTTCTCTACCTCTCTTACTTGATTTTCTGAATCAATTTTGAGCTCTTCCATGGCCTGAGAAACCAATTCATATTTTTCTTGGAGCCTTTGTATGTAAGAACTTTGACTTTGTTATCTTCTTCTGAGTGTGTGTCTTGATCTTTCTTGTCACCATAGAAACTTTCTGCGTTCAGGACTTGTTTTTCCTGTGGTTTGCTCATTTTTCCAGTCTATTTCTTGACTTTTGCCTCTTTGCTCATCTCTGCTTCTAAGGTTAGAGGGTATACTGTCCCAAGAGTTAGGAATTTTGTGCAGCTGTTTTCAGAGCTACTTCAAGGACCTGTAAGTTTTCAGTTCTTCCAAGGTGATATGATCCAAGGAGAGGTGTTTGCTTCTCTCCTGCCCTGTCCTCTGGTTTGTGAGTAACCACAAGCATTCTTTTCTTCCTTGCAACTGTGAGGACATCCTGGCTGCATTGTGGCTGCAAGTTCTGGTGTGCTAGTTCTCTTCACCTGGGACTGCTTTCCAGGACTATGGCGCCATTCTGAAAATAGACAAAGAAGTAGAGTCCAATCTCCTTCTGGCTAGTTATTCTTTTTTTTTTCCCTGGTTTTTGCAAAGCTATGGGGTACTAATTATCTGAGTCTGCATTTGAATTCAGATCTTCCTGACTCTAGGATTGGTGTTCTATTCACTCTGCCACCTAGCTGCCCCTGACCACTTATTCTTACAGGATGTAGGCTGACTCCTGAATCAACTATTGATTCAGTGACTCCCAAGGTTTCTAGAGCCTGGTCCATGCTGGTATGACCTCCGCTTAACTACTCTCCATTATCACCCTGGTGCAACAGACCATTCTTGTCGACATTCTAAGCTATCTTTGGCTGAAAAATTATTTTATTGTCTTTTTGTGAGTTCTACTGCTTCAGGAATTGTTTCATTGCATTATTTAAAGGTGTTCAGAGAGGTTTCTCTGCCATCTTGGCTCCATCTCCCAAGCTTAGATTTTCTTACGGGAATTTCTCTAATGCTGCTTTATAAAATAATTTTATGTGTATATAAAGATATGATGGTGTTATGGTGAAACATTTAACTGTGGGAAATCAGACAACCTCAGGACAATGACATGCTCAAAGCAAAAGACTCCTGAAAGGCATGGGAAATGGTTACTTGGGTTTTCCCAATGGTGTTATGGACACTTGGTTGATGTTCTCTGCATATATAGATGCCTTACAAACAGGGGCTGTGTTACAGAAAACACAAAAGGAGCCTCTAGCTTTATGTAACAGAACAGAGTCATTAATTAGAATTAATTGTATCTTGCACAAACTCATTTTTTTTCAGAGGAGAGAGTATAAAAGTCATTCCCACTTGGGAATGTGGTTTCACCAGGAGGTGAGTGTTCATCACCCAGAGGTTCCTAAAAGAGCAGAGTTGTTTCTTGAATTTTCTTTAGAAAATGTGATGAAACCAAAAACAAGCTACTGGGGAGATAGGAGCATCTCCATTTAGAGAATAAACATATCTCTGGCCTAGATGTTGGAGCTTTGTGCATTCTCACCATGAATGGTGTTACATCTTACTCCAGGAAAGTATACTGTTTATATACACCTTAAATTATCCATATCAATAATTATGAAAGCTTTCAGAAACAGCATAGAACACTGTAGTTGGAGCAACAAAACAAACAAAAAAGCCATTCCAATCTTCTCTTTGTGGGGGAAAAAACAACTTGTTTTTTCCAATAAGTAGCAAATGGTCTTTTTATGATTGCCACTTTATACCATAATTTGACATCTGGGAATGGCAGACTTTTTTCCTCCATGACTTTTTTGATGCTCTAAAAGAATTTTATTATCCATTTTGCCTAATTATCTAAAGATAACCTCTTCATAATTGTATAGTTATGGCACTATACAAATCTGTGAGTTAATTACACTAAATCTGTAAATTAATTTAGATAATATTTTATTGTTTGCACTGCCTATGAATAATGCTTGCTTCTCCAGTTATTTTCCTTCCTTTGTTTTTGAAAAGTCTTTCATAGTTATATTCATATAGCTCTTGAGTATATATATTGGTAAGTCAACTTCCAGATGATTTCTGCATTCTCTAAGTATTTAATTATTTTGAATGAAATTTCTTTTTATGTGTAATCCCACAGGATTTTGTGAGTGATATAGAAAGGCTGATGGATTGTGAAAATATTTTACATTTTACTGAAATTGTTTTGATTGTTTTTCATTGCATTTATAGGATTTTCTAAGCAAACCATATTATTTGGTCATTTGAGAAAAAATAATGACATAGTGGAAAGAATACAAAATTTGGAACCAGAATACTTAGGTTTAAATCCCACCTTTAACTACTTAGGTGAAATTGAAAATCTATTTATGTAAAAAATAGTTATGCTTATTTCTCCCTGACCTGTTCTTTAATTCATTATATCTTTCAAGCTTATAATCAGCACAAGGTGATGCATATTTTGCTTGAGGGTACATAAATCTAGAAGAAAAAAATTCACACATAAAGCTTTTTAAGAACATCCCAAACCACTTAGAGACAGCTCAGTGGATTAAGATTGCCAGACATAAAGTCTGTAAGACTCATCTTCCTGAGTTCAAATCTGGATCCATACATTTATTAGCTGTGTAACCCTGGGAAAGTCACTTAGCCCTGTTGGCCTCAATTCCCCATGTGTAAAATGAAGTGGAGAAGAAAATGGCAAACCACTTCAGTATCCTTGCTTAGAAAACCTAAAATGGGGTCACACAGAGTTGGATGCAACTGAAATGACTGAACAATGACAACAACAAAGCCACTCTAATAATAATTTCTCTTCCCATTAACTTAGTTTTAAAATTGTTTATATATCTTGAATTACAAAATGGGTTTCTTGAGATCCCTCAGCTTGAACTGTTAATATTTTTTCATGTTTCCCAGGTGCCAAAGTGCTAGTTAACAGCTCTTATTTGTTGAAATGACATTTTAATTTATTATTTTTTAAGGATAAAAAGGTTTATTTAAGTGTTGTTATGATTAGCAGAAGTTAAGGGGAAAGAGAGACTAAAGGGCAGGAAACCAATTAATTCTAAGCAACCTAAACAAGTTAAGCATCCAACGCCACCATGAAAGGTTGAGCAGTAAAATAAGTTATGGGAGCAACATCATCAACATAAGCTGCCCTCAGAAGTTATGTGGGGAATACCTGTCTCCAGATGGAGACTTATCAGAGAATAAGCTAACTCTGTTACTCTAAACTTTCTTTATTTACATTTTTCCAAATATTTTTTAAACTACAAAATACCTGAAATGTGTTTAAAGTTTTATGAAGTCTTAAAATTTTTTAAATTTCAAATGATAATGAAAGAAACTTCTTTTGAAAGCATTGTTTTGCTAAATCCCTGTTTTTCCCAAACCCAAAGGGATTTTCCTCTCAGAAATGCAGATCTCTCATTCTCTCATTTCCAGTAACTACTAAAACATCAGGAGACATGCAGTGCCTATGCTACTTTAGAGATGCATATCTTGAGAAACTCATAGCAAAACTACAAACCATTGCCAAATTAATGCAGTTTTTCCAAATTAAATAAATCCAAAATATTCACATCCTTTTTTATGGGAGTGGGGCAGGGTTGGATGTCTGAGAGGCAAAAGAGAGGGATGGGTGAAGCTACTTTCGATCCAGGAGAATGGTACGGGAGAGGGAGATTGAGCTGGCAGTCAGTTAATTCACAGCCCCATCCTTCTCTGAACCCTAAAAAACACAGCAATGTCTTGCCTATACCCCAGACCAGGGAAGAATGAGAGTACACCACACAGATCCAAACCAAGAGAGTCAGCTGAACAGGCCAACAAGACAATGTAGACACCACAGACAGGTTTCTTCAATTTCCCAGGTAAGAGGAGGAATAAGAGAGAGTGCACAGCACAGGTCAATTTATGGAAAGGCAACTGAACTGCAATCATGGTAACAGACACAGCAGATGGTTGGACTGGTTAATGGAAGCAATAGAGATAGAATGGGCAGCCGAACTGGCTAATAAAGATAGAAATACAGAGACACTGTGGACTGTTGGTCTAGGCTTTGGATCTTGCAAGGACCAGAGGATCAGACAAAAAGTATTTAAGACCTTTCTCTCGATTGGCTCATGATGTTACTTTCAGCTGTAGCAATTGTAAGCCTTAGAAAGGAAAAGGTATGCAGCTTAGACACAAGTGATGGAGACCCCCTGTAAGGTACAGGGCAGGTTCCTCATGAACACAATGCCTCTCCAACATCCTGGGAAGGGAGAGAAGACTGAGGTGTCCCTCAGAAGTGTCAACCACGCAGTCCCAAAAGAGTGAGATCTCTGGGGTCTGCAATATAAAACGTCCCACCTGAAGTGGAAAAGAAAAAGACCCCAGAACTTCCTGGTCATGGCTTACAAACAAAATAAGAAATAGTTTACCTAAGAAGCAGTTCTCCTGGAGTCAGAGCCGCTGTCTGCTCACCCAAGAATATCAAAAGGATGCCAGGAAAAATGAGGCGGGCTAAAAGTTCAGGCAGAACATGAAAGGATTTACGTAAAAGACCAATTCTGACCCAGCAGAAATTTTAGGGACAAAAATGTTTAAGTATTGTGATCAGCAGAAGCTAAGGGGAAAGAAACACTAAAGGCAGGAAACCACTGATCCCTAAACTATCTAATCTGCCTCGAGAGGATGATCCATAAGGAAAAGTATAGGAGCATAAGAAATTATTTGGGGGAATCACACTTCCCAGAACAGGTTGCTCTTCCAAAGGAAGACAAGCAATCAGAAGATAAGTAGTAAAGAATGGCATAGGACCATGAGAGGTAATTTGGGGGAAATCATACTCCTCCAGTGCAGACTGTCCTCCAAAAGAAGACAAACCTGAAATGGCATTTTAACAATTGATTATTACCTATTAGAATGCATTATAAAGTGTTAAAATTCCTTTCTTAAAATAATACATCTAGAATTCAAACATTTCACAAGTGGAAATCCTGTTCTATTTCTATTTATTTCATGATCCTATGGTTTTTATTACATTAAAAAAGGCTCCATAAAAGTCCAGCAGTCAGTCATATAACTAAAAATGGAAAATATTAAAATATTTTAAAAGGTGAATGAAAATACACTTGTACAATGGAAAGAACATTGATTCATGTTTGAGAGGAATTAATTCCTTCCTCTGACACCAATTTTTGACTTCCTAGGAGGGAATGAAGAAAGCATTTAAGTGACTGCTAGGTGCCAGATCTTGTGGTCAGTGGTTTTAAAATATGATTCTGATCTAACTTAGATCCTTTTGAGGTGAGTGTGATTATTCTACCCACTGAGGCAGACAGAGGGTAAGTATGCTGTACAAGGGCAAGTGTATTTGGATAGTCTTCCTCCCTCCTGGCTCAGTATGCCATGTACTGGGCTACCTAACTGACTATTTCCTTATCTGTAAAGGGAGAGAGAGGAATAAATTCTATCTACTTTCTGGTTTCCAGATCTATGATTTTACAAATAAAACAAAGCTCTAAATTAAGAACTACAGTAAATTGTAGTAAAATATAAGGTATTTTTAGAACTCAGAAGAGGCAAGATGTACATGAAACATATTATTTATAATGAGATAAAAAAATCAATTCAACAAACTTTTACTAAGCCCTGCAATAAGTACTAAAGATACAAAGATTATTTTTAATTATTTTTTTTTAAAAATGCATTGAAGTTGTTGGTAACAACCTGCATAGAGGTATACTATCTCATGGAAATTTTAATGACTACTTTTTGATTTGGACCATTCATTCAGCCCTTAATCCAGCTAATTCTACCCTTTTCTATTTCCTCTCTCCCTATCTTTTCCATAAGAGTGCATTAAGTCTCTTATCAAATTCTTTGCCAAAACTTGGATAAATTACCATAGTCAAAAAAAGGAAATGTTAATTAGGCATTAACTATTCTTCACTAAATCATGTTGGTCATTCATTATCACCACTTCTTTTTCTAGAAGTTTATTAACAATTTCTCTTATAGTATCAAATATTTCCAGGAATTGAAGTTGGCTAACTGCCCTATCATTTTTCCATTTTATGAAAATTAGAAATGTTTTCCCTTCATCTTTTCTACAGTACCTCCTATTATTCTGGAAGCACAAATATCACTGACAGCAATCACATTTGCCAATTAATTGAATAACCAAGTATCTGTTCATCTGTTCAATGTGATTTGAATTCATCAAGGACATCTAAGAACTCTCTTATTGTCTCCTTATTTATCTTGGGCATCAGTGCCTCCTTAGCTATTCTTGGCAGAGAAGACAGAGGGAAAAAAATAAGATCTGAATAGCTCTTTCCTTTTTCTGTTATCAGTTAGCACCATCCAGTCCAATAAGATTTAGGAAGAAAGCCAAAGGTCAAGGAAAAGATAAGCATATTCAAAACAAATGTATCCTAGTCAGGAATCTAAGGGAATGACACAGAAAATAAACAGATATGCATTAGCACTATGTTTCAGTGCTTCAGTCTCAAAAACAACAAACATATACTAGCTTGTGACTGGATTTTCTTGTTTTAATATTAAAGTTTGAGAAATTTGTTCATATGTAAATAGAGGAAGGAACATGGTGATATTGTGTACTAAATGATCTCTAGAACTTTTTTTTTCTTTTTCTCATATTGATTATATGCTTCAGTTCAGGGGGATAGGAAATTAGAAAGAATTACAAAGAACTGATTTTTAAAATTCAACAGTGACATGGAACATTAAAATAATATTAGTCTTTATGGACTAGATCACTGGACCTCAGAAGAACAGTTCTTGAATATTCAAAGAGAAGATTTTAGTTAAAATAAATGATGTACTATGTTAATCCTTCTTGATTGTCTGATAATAATATGTCTTTTTGTGTAGTTGTGGGGGGGTTTGCACTGAATATGGAGAATTTATTGATGGTACACAGTGTAGGCCTCTATGATTCTCTTCCTCTACTATAGGGGTGCTTTTGGGCAAGGATATAAATAGAGGATAGGGAAATAGGTTAGGAATGTGGATTCCCCATTGGCAGTGCTTGTTTTTGCCTGGGGATGAAAATCCATGGTATTTCCATTTACTTCTTATAAGCCATATAGACCAAGAGGTCTGCTGCATGGTTGCTCTAACCATTCTCATTCTCTTAGCAGCAAATGAATTAGGCATACTGGTTGTTGAGGGTAACACCATTGTCAGCATCAAAGGCAGAAGATTGGGTGTCACTGGTGAAGTCACAGGATACAACCTGGTTCTCTGTATAGCACAAAGTTCCCTTTGAGGGTTTCTCTGATACTTGCACCTCCACTTTTTGATGTTATTACATTTTACTAGGGTTCAGATTCACAACAGTTACATGAAAGGTACTGCCTGTGAACTCATTCAACTCAGCTACAGCCTTGGTAGCACCATTGGAAGCAGAGATGATGTTTTGGGCAGTACTATGCTTATCATGCTAGAGGGGCCATCTGCTGTCTTCTGAGTAGCAGTTATGTCTTGGACTGGGTTCTGAATCCTTCCACAATTGGCACAGTTGTTATTAATGACCTTGGCCAGGGACCAAACATTTACTGACAATCTTAAGAAAATTATTGTATTTTTCATTATTTGTTCCCATCATGATCACATAGGGGCATCAGCAGAAGGAGCAGAAGTAATAACTCACTTGAATTCATTCTTCAAGTGAGCCCTGGCCCTTTCCATGGCAGAAAAGACACCAGTGAACTTTTAAGCATAGCCATTTAACATTGGTGAGATCTTGCTCCTGGAAGCAATAATGACATTTCCATTGATGACCAAGTTTCCATTTTCAGCTTTGATAGTGCCTTTGAAATTTCCATGAGTAGAATCATATTAGAATGCATAAACCATGGGATTTAGGTCAAAGGAGGAATCATTTTTTATCACAATCCATTTGCTAGAACTTTCATCATCTTGTCTCAAGTATGTGGCTTGTGAATTGTGGCACTGAACTTGGGGAAGAACTTGAGAACCTTTTATATAGTTTTTTAAAAAACATTTTCATATACATTACTCCATTTGGTCCTTACATCAGCAACAGCTATAATAATAACTGGTGTTTATGTAATACTTTGAGGTTTACTTTACATATATTATGTCATTTGAGCCTCATAAAACCCTGTAAGATAGGTACCATTTTTATCCCTATATTTCAGATTAAGAAATCAAGACTCAGAAAAATGAAATGACTTGCTCATATTCACAGTTTTTAAGAATCTGAAACACAATTTAAACACACTTTTTTGATTATAAAGTAAATGCTATTTCTGTCCCCCCCCCCCAGAAAATTGTGTGAGCTGACTAGAGGACAAATGGTTTCTTTTTTACTGAGGGAGAAATTAAACTGAGATACAAGAGAAGTTAAAGTGAGTTGTTTAAGTTTACACAGGTTTGTTAGACTTCAAGTAATGTCTAGACCTTAAGTCTCTTGATTATTAGCCCAGTGCTTTTTCAACCAGTTCCTGCTACATCTCACAAGATTTTCAAGAGAATTTATATAAATTATTAGGTGATAGCTGATGCATCAGGGTTCACTGGGGAAATGTGTATTAAGAGTATATCTTTTACATTTTTTTGAGGACACCATGATATGGGGAAAGTAATGTGTTTTTCCCAAAAAACATGACTTGATGCCACTGCCAGGGACAGCAAATTGGATGAGATGAATGATTTGTCTGACCTAGAATGTCATTTCTTATCAGGAAATTAAAGAGAATTTCCCTCTTCAGTGTTTGAGGTGGGTAGAAATATTAATAAAATGAGATTATTGCCTTAGGTAGTCCTAGAATTTTAAAAACATGCCACAAGAAATTCAACTTAGAAAATGAAGAGTCTTAATTGGCACAATGTAAGTCTCTTCTTGATTTTGACTTGTAGTACAGTTTAATGATCTGAACCAAACATCTAAAGTTAAGAAACAAATTCTTGAGTAAATATCTGTAGTTTTCATTTAGTCCAACAAAGAGTAATTTCCCCAAAGTAGATGGAAGGTACAGTGGTAGAATTTCAGAGAATAAGCAGTCATTACTGATAATTGGTCTTAGCCTAGAAATAAATCCTTTAGGCTCAGGTCTCTGAATAGGATAACTGTAGTTGTCAGTTAAGAGATTGCACACAGATAAAACTAAGCACATCTCTCCTATTAACAAGCAAGAAAGGTAGGAGCTTTTCAGGTCATATGATGACTTTCTAGGACTTTTGTTTTCCCAATTTCTATTTTCACATGACTTCAATCTATAACCTCTTGAGATAGACAATGAGTAAACAAACAAGTCAGTGATGTTTCACTTATGTTATTGAGTTGAGGGTTATTGATTTGGTCACTTAAAATAGCTATTATAGCAATCTTCACAGTTTTCTAAGAAGATTGTTTGCCTTCTAGATATGTTTGAATGAAATTAAAATGATAATTTCCAAATCATTTTCTCTAATTACATTAATTTCTTATGGGTTTGAGTATAGGGTAGCTACCTCTCTCTTTAGAACCTCTAAATGAAGACTAACCTAGAGGGTATCATGCTTGATCTGTCTATGAGAATTGGGGAGATATTTTCCCCTCAAAATTCTGTCTGCTAAGAGGTATATGGCACTGGAGAAGTTTGGTTTCCCGGCAGCTCACAACTTTGTTATTTGTAATTATTTTACTAAAAATAGCTATAAGTTCCAAACAAAGTTGTATGAAATTTTGAGAATAGGGAGAAGACTATTAGTTAGGGAACTGGAGAACAATATTGTGGAAATGGTATAATCTAAGTATAAAATATATATATATATATATATATATATATATATATATAAAGTATATATAAATACTAAATATATAAACTAAATATAAATACATGGGTATTTCAAAATATTGAGAGAGACTATCCTTTTTTGGAATATGGGAAATGGTGAACAAAGAAATGGAGAGAGGAAAATATTAGTGGGGCACAGTAATACAATCTGGAGAGAAGGTTTAAACTTGTTGGATTAGAATCATCTAAGATAAGACTTGAAATAGACATTGAGGAAAGTTCTTAAAATCCCTTCAGTGCATAATAAAGAGTTCACCATTCTTTAGTAGGAAATTAGGAGTCACTGAATGTTTTTAAGCAGATGACTTGTATGTTCTGGTCATTGTATTAAAAAGTTTATATATAAACAGTCTAATGGAAAATAAAATGGAATGGAGAAGGACGAAAGTCAGAGGTCAGTTAAACTATTATGAGTTAATCCAGCTAACTGTGTAGAGTGACTGAATTAGAATTAGAGTAGAGTGCAAAAATGAGAGATTATTTCAGGTAATTGTAGTTTAGACAGTTGGTGGATATTGGATGATGCAAAAGTGGGAAACTTATAAGACACTATTCCTTGAACTCATTTATCTTGTTTCTCCTCAGATGGCAAGCAAATGTCTTGCTTAGGTGTATTATGTCTCCCTTAAAATGATTTTTTAAGGAATTAGGGGAACTATTGCCATTCCCTTGCTTTATTCATCAACCCATCTAGTCTTTATTCTACAAAGAGACCAGTGCTTTCATTGGAGAATATATTCAAAAGGATTTAGAATAGAAGAACTAAGGATCATAAAAAATAAAGAAAGTGCAAGCACAAAGAAAAGGTGAAGTATCTGTGTTAGAGGTATTCAGACGTGAAATCATTTAATAATGAAAACTGCTTAAATACTTTGAAAAAACCCATAAATTTAAGACATTATAAAAAGTTATTAATTTGGGTTTCTCTTATATTCAGGGTTTTAAATTACCCTTCTAAAGAAATCTGAGAAATTTTTTCTGCAAAATAAGGCAATTTGGTACAAGGTAGTTAAATCCTATTCTGTTAAATGTTAAAGCGCTCTTAGTGTTAGAAAGATAAGAAAGGAAAATGATCAGATTAGTAAATAAAATATGTGGACTACTGAGGCCACATGAGGTGCTACCTAAGATGCTGGATTTTTTCAGATTGCCATAAATAATTTCTTCTCTATGACTTTAACTCCTTTCCAGTTTCCTTTCATTTATGACCTCTATACCTAACGTGTTGTAAGATTTGTGCGGAAAAATAACAACCACAATCATTTATGTATCTATACACACACACACACACACACACACACACACACACACACACACACACACACATATATATGTCTGTGTATAGCTCTCTTCTTTCTATTTTTTTTTTGAAATTTATTTAAGACAATGGGGTTAAGTGACTTTCCCAGAGTCACAGAGTTAGGCAATTATTAAGCATCTGAGGCTGGATTTTAACTCAGATCCTCCAGATACCAGAGCTGGTGCTCTATCCACTGTACCACCTAACTAACCCAATGTGTATAGTTTTATAAATATGAAATTCACATATATATAACTATATTATATATATATATATTTACTATACATAGAGAAAAATTATGTAATTCCTATTTTATACAAATATAGTAAAGGGGGGGTGGAGCCAAGATGGCAACAGTAGAAAAGCTTTTCTTAGGTGCTCTCTCTCAAAACTCATAAAATAAGAACTCTAACTAAATTTTCGAGACACAGAACCCACAGAAGGATCCAGTGAGGGGATTCTCCAGCTCAAAGTAACCTAGAAAATAGTGGAAAGACTCCGCTCCATGGTGTTACAGGAGTGGCCTGCCAGAGTGAAGGAACTTCAGCCTCCCAGAGGCAGGGTTCCTGGGACATGGCTCATGGCAGCAGGGGCAGTTTCCTACCCCTACACCCCAGGAGCACCCGGCACAACTTGGAAGATTAGTGGGGGTACCTCTGCTAGAGTGAGCATGTGAAACCCAGCAATCAGGGCACTCAGTGAGCAATGGTGGCCCTGGCAGCCCAGATCCAGGAAACAGAAGTAGTTGGAGCTAGTAAGCAGGAGCCCCCAGGCAACTGAGCCTTGAGTGTTCAGATTACCAAAGAGAAGAGAGTGGAGAGGGACTTGTGAGATTTGTCCTCTCTCCCTGGAACAGGACTCTGGGGCTCTGACCACATTCAGATCCTGATCACAGTCTAGTCCACCCCCCAATAGAATAGCAGGTCTTCCCCACCTCAGCCCTGTGGCAAAGGGGTGCACTTGTGGTCATTCACAGACTAGGAGGGAAGACAGAGCCTCAAACAATGAGATCCTTGGGGGGGGGTGTCCCAATAATACTCAAAAGCTCAGGAAGTACCCCAAGAGCAGGCACAGGCTGGGGAAATGAGTAAACAGAGAAAAAAGAGGAACACCATTGAGAAATACTTTGTCTATGATACCCAAGAAGGATCAAAATACTCAGCCTGAAGATGAGGAAGTCAAAGCTACTGCTTCTAAAGACTGCAAGAAAAACAGAAAGTGGGCTCAAGCTGTGACAGATCTCAAAAATGATTTTGAAAATCAAGTGAGGGAGATAGATAAAAAATTGGGGAAAAAAGTGAGATGCAGGAAATACCTGAAAAAGAAGTCAGCTGTTTAGTCAAGGAGATCCAAAAAAAGTGCTGAAGAAAATAACATGTTAAAAACCAGCATAGGTCAAAATGTATAAAACAGTTCAAAAAGTTATTGAGGAGAAGAATGCTTTAAAAAGCAGAATTGGCCAGATGGAAAAAGAGATAAGAAAGCTCTCTAAGGAAAACAAATCCTTCAGAAGTATAATGGAACTAAAGAAAGCTGCTGACTTTACAAGAAGTCAAGACACAATACTTCAAAACCAAAAGAATAAAAAAAAATAGAATATGTGAAACATCTCATTGATAAAACAACTGATCTGGAAAACAGATTCAGGAATGATAATTAAAAAATTATTGGGATACCTGAAAGTCATGATCAGGAAAAGAGCCTTGAAATCATTTTAAAAGAATTCCTACAGGAAAATTGCCCTGATATCCTAGAAGCAGAGGGTAAATTAGAAATTGAGAGAATCCACCAATGTCTGCCGGAAAGAGATCCAAAAAAACCAACCCCTGGGAAAATTATAGCCAAGTTTCAGAACTCTCAAGTCAAAGAGAAAATATTACAAGCAGCCAGAAGGACACAATTCAAATATCATCAAGCTGCAGTCAGGATCACACAGGACTTAGCAACAACTACATTAAAGGCTCATAGGACTTGGAATATAATATTCCAAAAAGCAAAAGAGCTCAGAATGCAACCGAGAATCAATTACCCAGCAAAAGTGAATGTCCTCTTCTAGGGAAAAAGATAGACTTTCAATGAACCAGGGGAATTTCAAATGTTCCTGGTAAAATGTCCAGAGCTAAGCAGAAAGTTTGATCTTCAAATAGAGGACTCAGGTGAAGCATAGAGAGTGGAGCAGAAGAGTAAAATATGAGGGACTTAATGATGATGAACTACATGTATTCCTGCATAGAAAAATGATACTGATAATACTCATAAGAAACTGCTCATTTAATAGAGCAGGTAGAAGGAGCTTTTATAGATGAAGCACAGAAGAGAGCTGAATTTGAAGATATAATATATTGTAAAAAAAATGGAGTCAGTGGCTAAAAGGGAAATGTAATGGGAATAAGAGAAAGGAGAGGTGGAATAGGTTAAGATATTTCATATAATAAGATTTTTCTTTATTACAATGAGCTATTGCAGTGATATGGAAGGGGGGGAGGTAAGGGGGAATGAGTGAACCTTCACTCTCATCACAGGTGGTTAGGAGAGGAAACAGCATATATACTAAATGGGGTATAGACACCTAGAGTAAGAATGAGAGAAGGGGTATAGGGGGAAGGGGGTGATGTGAGTGATGGGGGAGAATGATCAGATATAACACATTTTCTTTTATACTTCTTGCAAAGGGCTGGGATTGGATGGCCTGTCTGAAACCACAGGGCCAGGTAGTTGCTGGGCCTAAGGAGAGGTATGTTGGTTTGGGACCTCTTGGCCCCAGGGCCGGTGATCAGTCTACTGCGCCACTCAGCTACCCTACAGCACATTTAAGAAGAGGGACAGTGTGAAAGGAGAGAGAAAATATAATATATGGTAGTGGGGAAGTATAAATGGCGTGATCAGCAATGGCAACAGTGGAAAAATATGGAAGTAGCTTTTGTGGTCGACTTATATATAATGTGTTCCACCCACAACAGAGCTGGTGGTGTTGGGACACAGTCTAAAGCACATTTTTATTCATCATCATCATCATCATCATCAACATCATTATTATTATTATTTTATTATTATTTAGGGAGTTACCCAGGGCTGCACAGCTGGGTAGTTGTTGGGTGTTTGAGGCCTGATTTGAGCTCAGGTGCTCTGGTCCACTGTACCACCTAACTGCCCCTATCATCATCATCATTATTATTATTGTTGTTGTTATTGTTATTATTTTATTTTTCTTTACTTTACTTTTGGTTTTTGCATGACAATGGGGTTGGGGTGGCTTGCTCAGGCCCACACAATTGGGAGATTGTTGGGTGTCTGGGGCCGGATTTGGCCTCAGGTGCTCCTGACTCCAGACCTGGTGCTCTGTCCACTGCGCCACCTAACTGCCCCTATTATTATTTTTTAATTTTAATTTTTTCTTTACTTTATTGCTTATGAGGGTCTATATTTTGGAGGAAGGGATATTATGTTTACTCTTAAACAAGAATATTTTAGCAATGTATAAAAAAATCATTTGTACAAAAACGAATACATCTCCTATCCTATCTATGATATGAGATTTGTTTTCTGGTAAACTGTTAATGGATTGTTCTTTAATATTGAGGTCCTTAATATAAATTTTAAACTTATTTAGAATATGACATCAAACATTAGACTAATTTCTGCCAAAAAAGAAATGTAATTGGAAATGTTTAACAAAATAAATAAAAATACATTAAAATAAAAAAACAAAAAACCCCAAATATAGTAAATATATATATATATATATATATATATATTTATATTTATATGTATATATTTAGAGAGTTATATATCAAGAACTACAATCACTTTATCGTATATATAATAAAATGTATATATGTATATTATATATAATTAAATAAGATATATCAAGAACTACAATCACTTTATTTTATATATATGTATACACACATACATCTTTTTTCTCTCTCATCTCTCTATTTCTCTATTTCTCTATCTATCTATCTATCTATCTATCTAAGTATGACTGACATGCCTGGAATTCTCCAAATAAATAATTGGCCACATTTATATAATGTTTTAAGATTTTCAAAATATTTATGTATTTGATTTAATCTTTATGAAAACCATATAATATAGGAGCTATTATGCTTAATATTATTTTCATTTTTAAATTTGAGAAAACTGAGGCTAGGAGATATTAAGTTATTTTGTAAAGGTCAGAAAACTATTTAAGTATCCATTGTATGACTCAAACTCAAGTCTTTCCTACTCCAGGCTTAATGCTATATTTTCTAGTTAACCAAGATATGTCAAAAAGTTGTGGAAGTAATAAATGCTCATTCTTAGAGAATTCTTAAGAAACTGCAAAGAAATCTCAATTGGCATGGTGTTTCCTGGAAAACAATATAGTACAGGTTTGCTCGTTACTTTACCAGAAGAATCAAAAGAATCTCCGGAATAGAAGTGACTTTAGAATTCCCTTAACAGCATGATCACCTAGCAGTCATAAAGTTTTTTGTTTTTCTCTTTTTCCTTTCTAAAAGGAATCCACTACCTTCCAAGACAGCCCAGCTGTGGAAAGTCTTTCCTTATATTCCACTGAAAATGGCTTCTCTGTAACCCCTCCCCATTGCTCCTACTCCTGTCCTCCAGGGTCAAGTGTGTCTTGTACCTGGCAGTTCTTCAAATAGATGACTGCTATCACGTCCCCTCTCCCTACTTCTTAGCCAGTACTCTTTCAGGCTTAACATCTTTGGTCCCTTGATCTTTTATCTTACTGCAAAATCTACAACACCCTACCATCTTGGTCATTTTCTCTTGGATATTCTCCAATTTATGTGTTTACTAAAATGTGACAACCAGAACTTAACACATGATACACCAGGTGTATTCTGGCCAGAGAAGATTATCAAAGGATGGTTATCTACTTTGCTTTGGATGCTGTATATCCCTGAATGCAGCCTACCATAGCATAATCTTGTTTTGGCTGCTATGTTGCACTGTATCATCCAAAAGGCATTTTATTTCCTTGCCAAACAGAAAGCTATAGTGATAAAGGGCCACACCAGTTTAATGTGAAAACTCATTTGTAAAATTCTATCCATGAATTTATAAACAGTATCACTTTGAAAATACTGAACCTCAGTGTTTGGGTAAAAAGAAGCCTAAAGAAATTGTGTTAAGAAACCAGAGTGAAGAATGTCAAATCCAGTCCATTTAAGGATTTTACTGAATGGAGGACAAAAAGTTAATGAGAAAAAGAAAAGATCTCGAAAGATGCTCACAGTAAACTCTGACCTCCATCCAGAATAAAATATAGTTATCATAGTTTGACTCAAACTTGATTATCCTTTATATGCAGTGTGAAAAAAAGAGAAAAATGATTTTGAAGGAAAAAAAAGAAAAGAAATAGAAAGACTAGGTGGCTCAGACCAAGAATCCACAAAGGAATTAAATGTTACAGATAATGGTCCTGAACACATTAAGGGATCAATTCTCAAGGTTTTTGTAAAACAAAATAATAAAAGTTTTTTTTTAAGAAAGCATAATTACTTTTACTCCTCTGCTCCCAAATAAAGGTGATTAAGTATCAGTAAGAGGAGTTATATTTATTAAGTGCCTGCCTGCTTATATGTCAGCTATGTCATCACTTTACAAATATAACCTTCATTGATCTTTTTTACAATCCAGTGAGGTAGGTACTGTAATATTACTGAATTTTACAGTAAGGAAACTGAGATAGAGATTGAATGACTTGTCCCCAGTTACACCCCAGGCTACCTAGCTACCTCTGAGTAATGACTGATTGATTTCTAAGCCTGCTTTGCTGTTTCTCGAATTTTTATGAGATTTATCTGTCTACAGGAACAATAATGACATCTTTGATAAAGGTTTGAGAAGGGGACAAGCATATTGATGCAAATGATATTCTTTAGCAGACCACACTTACAGTCCCACAATTGAAAACAAGATACAGAAAATATAAAATCCTACTGCTTTTTGTTGTTTTTTAACTGTTAAAAATATTTTTGATCACTCAAATCCTATCTTAAAGACTCTAGCTCTCTCTCAAATGCAAATCAAAAGTCTAGTCAATAAGGGGCAGCTAGGTGGCACATGGATAGAGCACTGGCCTTGGAGTCCGAAGGACCTAAGTTCAAATCTGGCCTCAGACACTTAATAATTACCTAGCTGTGTGACCTTGGGTAAGTCACTTAACTCCATTTCCTTGCCAAAAATAAACAAAACAAGCATTTTATTAAGTGCACAGCATGTACCAGTGTGACAAGCTGTGGGGGTGCAAAGAAGGGCAAAAGACAAATCTCCATGCTCAAGGAGCTCAAGCAAATGACTTAAATGATATTAAAGAAACTCTTAGACCCTCTGATCACTAACATCGAGTGAGGTATAAGACAGGAGATTATTTTCTCATTAAAAGGATTTGACAACCCTGACAGAGATGTACAGAATCCAAATGGAAGAGGAATTCTCTACAGACTTTGGAAGTTCTTAATTGCTGATTACATTTTGTTGATTACATCAAACTTAAAATATTTCAGATCCTCCTTCATGAGATCCATAATAGCTCAAAAGCAATAAAAATCAGTCACTAAAAAATCACCCATTTGTTCAACTGAGAAAAACAAACAAGTAAATGGAAAAGAGACTGCAAATAGACAGTGTCCCAGAATTTATTTATTCATTCATTTATTCATTTGTTCATTTGTTTGTTTATTTATTTTAGATTTTTACAAGGCAAATGGGGTTATGTAGCTTGCCCAAGGCCACGCAGCTAGGTAATTAAGGGTCTGAGGCCAGATTTGAACTCAGGTGCTCCTGACTCCAGGGTCGGTGCTCTATCCACTGTGGCACCTAGCCGCCCCTCAATGTCCCAGAATTGATTAGGAAAACAATAGTGGGTTGGATTGCCTTTCAATTAGTTCATCATTTAATCAGCAAGGTTTTTATCAATTGCCTATTATGTACCAGACATTTTGCTTAGATTGGGGGAATCCCAAGCATAGAATATGAAAATATCTCTGCAATGAATTTGGTTTCTAAAATGGAACAATCCCTTCAGTGTCCTCAAACTTATTCCTACAATAAAGGCCCATCATTTTTACAAAAGTATTCTTCTGAGGAAATTATGTAGTGCTTGAATAGAGCATCATCTCTGGAGTCAGGAGGACCTGAGCTCCAATGTGGCCTCAGACACCTGACTGTGTGACTTTGGGCAACTCACATAACCCTATTGCCTAGCAAAAAGCAACCCCCCCAACCAAAAAAAAACCCAATGTATTCTTCTAGGAGATACTGAAGAATAACCTAGTCTTTAAAGTATTAAATTTGAGGCCTACCAGAGGGCAATGGAGAAGCACAAAGTGAGTGTGAAGCAGGCTACAAATAATATAAATTAAGAGTAATGCAAAAAAATTGAGTAAAGGATATTAGAGAGAAGTTTTTTTAAAGCATAAGCAAGGGATAATAGTTACTAGGTGGAGGAAGTATTGTGCATTTGGAATGAGAAGATTTGAAGTCTTCATTCTTCCACTTACTTCATGCATAATCTTGGTCAACTCACTGATGCTCATTTTCCTCCTCAGTGACCTCTAAGACCCCTTTCAGCTCTAAATTGGTAATCTGTAATCCTATATGGATAGTGTATATATATACATATATATATATATGTATATATATATATATATATATACATATATATGCTCCAATGTTATTTGAGCCTTGTGAGCAATGTAAAGACAAACATTGAAATCCCTTCATTTCCTTTAGTTTTCTACTTGGTATCATGGGATTATATCTCTACTTTCAAAATGAAGGTACATGGGAAAATTGATTTACTTTGTAGAATTGGTTTTAGGGCCAATTTAACTTGGACTTTTATTATATAAAATGAGATATTAAATACCTACCTTCAAAAAAAACCAATTCTTCAAGCACTTACTTTTCTTGTATTATGCAAAACAAAATATAAAAACACTTTTCCAGGTTAATCCTAACACAATTCATGTCCAGATTTAGCAGAATTACTGAATTAGTGTCTTCTCTTCTGTGCAATTTTTTAATGTTTCAGTGATGCTTTTTCTTCATTTTCTTCTTTTATGGAAGGTTCTACTATCACATTCTTACACCATTTTAACTTCTCTCCCCCTCAAAAAAATAAAACTTCTACCACCTAAAATAGACATAGTAAAAAAAGAAAAAGAAAAAAAAGCAAATGCACACTTTGGCTATGTCTGAAAATATAAGTCTCATTCTGGACTTCTGGTCCATCATCTCTCTGTCAAGAGTCAGAAACATGATTTCTTGTCAGTTTTCTGAATTCATGATTGGTCATTATATGCAAACAAAACCAATGTAACCAAAATTAGAAGGGCAGCAAGTTTCTCTGATGGAAATCCCATTTCCCAAATATATAAAAAACTTATCCAAATTTATGACAGCAAAAGTCATTTCCTGATAGTCAAAGGATAATATTAACAGGTAAAGTTTACAGGAGAAGAAATCAAAGCTACCACAAATCATATTAAAAATATTCTAAATCAGAGAAGTGCACATTAAAACCAGTCTGAAATATGGCTTCATAACCATCAGATTGACTAAAATGACAGAAAAGGAAAATGACAAATACTTGAGAAGTTGTACCAAAAAAGAATACCAAGCCACCATATTGAAACTATGAATTTGTCATACAATTCTAGAGAGCAATTTGGAATTATACCTGCAGGGCTAAAAAACTGTGCCTATGTTTTTAATACCGCAATGCCACTAAAAATGCTATTTACCTCCAAAGAGAAAATTGATGAATTGAATGTGGATTGAAACATATTCTTTTACTTTGTTTTTTCTATCTTTTTCCCCCTTTTGTCACATGGTACTATGGAAATATTTTTGTATGGCATACACACACACACAATATCCTTTTTCTTGCCTTATCAGTGGATGGGGAAGGAGTTGATGGAGAGAGAGAATTTGGAATTGAAAATAAATTTTTTGAAGTAGTGATTGTGTTTATCACAAAATTGTCCTCTAGTTAAGTGTTTCAAAATTGTTTTCCTTTATAATAGCATCATTGTATAAATTATTCTTCTGTTTCTACTCATTTCTCTTTTCTTCTGTTACCAGATGTTTTCCCAGGTTTCTCTGGATCCATCCTTTTGTCACTTTTTATGGTACAATATTTCTTTATAGTCATATACTGTGATTTGTTCAGTCATCCCCCAGATGATGGATACTTACTTTGTTTCAAGTTATTTCTCTCATAAATAAGCCCTGCTGTAAATATTTTAGTCCATTTGGGTCTTTTCCATTCTTTTTTGATATGTTGTGAGGTATGTTTCCCAGTAATGCTGTTGTTAGAAATGTGAGTTTGCACAGTTTTGTTTCTTTGCAATATAATTCCAAATTAAAATGTTTGAAACAGTTCACAGGTGTAGAAGTAGTGCTTTGAGGAGGCTGTCTTTTCACAATCTTTGCAACAATTCTTATTTCCTTTTTTGTAATCTTTGCCAATTTTCTAAAATTTAGTAACTATTTTAATCCTTGAAGTCATTTTTAATATAGCTGTGTTCCCTGCTTTTTAACTGTGTTTTTCAGGCAATATTAGTAATTGCTTTAATGCTTTAGAAAATAGCAATCTCTGAAGCAAAAGAAAATTCTCTTAAATCCCCAAATTAAATTGAAATTATTCTACTCAAGTTTAAGTAAAAGTTATTATTCCAAACATAAATATTTTAACAATGTTAAATGTTGTGTTTCTGTAAGGCTTTAGAAAAGCTAAAGCTTTATTAACTGAAATGCCTTCTTTTTCCTACTGGAAAAATAAATATCAGACTTTAGACAAAAATTCAATATTGTCAATTGTACAAATAATCATTGCAGTCATGACTTGAGACATTATTGTGGTTTCATGAAACTTTGAACTTCCAATATTGTTTTCTTTTTTTTAAGAATTTTTAATTCTTTCACACATATCTAATATGGTGTTATTTGTTACATACTTTTTTAACCAAGTGAATATGCTGACTTTTGAGAATGAAATTTAGCATTTCTGCCTTTTTTAGACAAAGTAAAAGTGGTATCTATCTTATAAAGTGATTTCAGCTAAAATATGGAATTCTTAGTAATAGCGTTAATAGTAATGATAATATTGATGATAACTAGTGTTTATATAGCACTTTAATGTTTGCTAAGTACTTTACAAATAATATCTCCTTTTAACCTTATGGCCACCTTTAGAGGTGTAGGGGCTGTCATTACCTTGGACTAATATAGGTCCCTCAGATTAATTGAAGTCGAGAAGCAGTTTTCTTAAGAATGAGGATGAGGAAGATGAGGAAGCTGGGGCAGACAAAGGCTAAGTAACTTTACCAGAGTCAGACACAGCTAGTAATCAGACATCTAAGATAAAATTTAATCTCAGATTTTATTGACTCATAAGTCTAGCCATCTAATTCACTATCCCATATCAGTGTGCCCTACCTGGTTTGTTTTGCAGTTTGCACTCAATAAAACTGTTTTCCAACTTTAGTATAAAAGAGACTGAAGATGCCATGGGTCAAAATTGTTTACATATAGCCAGCTAGTAGCTTCTATTTAATGTAATATGGTTAAACTATTATGATTTTGAAAATTGATAGCTTCATATGGGCTCACTTAATTTTTAAACTGATAGTACTCTTTGGTGCCCTTACTATAAAACAGTTTTGCCTGTTCCTTTGATCATACATTACCCAGAGCATGAAAGATTCAGAAGAGGGCCATTGAGATTGTTAAATGAATGGAAAATAGAAGTATGATCAAGAAATGCTAAAGAATGGAACTATTTAACCAATGGAAGATAAATAAATATAAGGATGATTTTATAAATCCAAATCAATGTTACTTAAAAGATGATGCAGCTCTCCATCTCATTCATATTTGTTATAGGAAGAAATTAGCTTTCATATTTAATATAACAAGAAATTAGATTATACCACATGAGGTTATAAATATAATAAAAGGATTTCCTGCCAGCAAAAATTGCAAGAACAGAGACTATATGAACAATTATTTGTTTTTTCTGTCAATCAATAAAAGTTTATTAAGTATGTACTATGTGTCACACATTCCAAGCAGGAGGGACATGAAAAACAAAAAGCAAAAGTAGTTATAGCCCTCAAGTAGCTTAGAGTCAAATGAGAGAAAAAACATTAAAATGATTGCCCTGACAAGATACTTGTATCCAGGGAAATCAGTAAAAGCTCCTCAGAGAAGATGGAATTTTGTTTAGAAGTTGAGAAAAGAAACCCAGGAAGTGAAGGTGTAGAATGTATTTCAACTGTGAAATACTAAAAAATTCCCTGGAGACTAGAGATTTTTTTTTGTTTCTAGAACAGGAAGGAGCCCAGTATTACTAGAAGGCTTAAGTTGTAAGAAAATTGGAAAAGTAGAAAGAAGTCACCCATTTGGAGAGGGACTCTGAGTTCTAACAGAAGGTTTTTGACTTGAATCTTGGAGGTGATAAGGAGCCATTGGACTGTATTGAAAAGGAAAGTGATCAGATCGCTTCTGAGCTTTAAGAAGATTAATTTGACAACTGAGTTTTCTTTTTTTTAATCTCATTTTTAAAACCCTTCCTAACTATTGTTCTTATGGGTAGAAGAATGGTATGAATACTCTAAATAACAATTTAGCATTTCCTAATGGAAGATTGAGTCTTCATCCAGTCAATAATTTCTGTCATATTTGTTCCAAGGTAACTAGAAACTTGATAAGTAGAGTTGATAATGTTGTTGTGTCTCAACCAATGGGTTATTGGAACCCATAACTATTTAAGGATTTGATGACAATACTAGAAATCTGCTCTAGTCTTCAATTAATCTGAAGGACCTAAATCAGTCCGGGGTCACTAAAAAAATGTTGATGGGACTGGGAGCAGAGCCAAGATGGTGATGAGAGGATGTCTCTTAGGTGCTCTCTCTTAAAACTTATAAACTAAGGAATCTAACTCAATTTTTGAGAGACAGAACCCACAGAGAGACCAAGTGAAGCAGTTCTCCAACTCAAGGTAACCTGGAAAAGAGCAGAAAGGCTCTGATCCCCAGGGATGGAGGGGCAACTGCCAGAGTGGAGGAACTTCAGCCTCCTGGAGGCAACCCCAGGGCTCTGGGAGCCGCAGCTCACAGCAGTGGGAGAGTTTCCTGACCTGCACCCCCGGGAGCATCGGGCACAACTTGGGGGATCAGCATGGGGGACCTCTGCCAGAGCGAGCACATGAAGCCCAGCCCTCAGGGCACACAGCAAGCAGTGTGGTTGCAGCTGCCCAGTTCCAGGAAAGGGAAGTAGAAGCCCATAAGCAGGAGCCCCCAGGACATGAGTGCAGAGCCTGCGGAGGGAGCGGAGAGAGAGAGAGACTGCCCAGCTCTGTCCTCTGTCCCCGGAACAGGACTCTGGAGTTCTGACCACATTGAAATCCTGATCACAGTCTATGCCCCCCATAAAACAGCAGGGCCCCCCCCACCTCAGCCCCGTGGCAGAGGCGGGGCACTTATAGTCATTCACAGACCAGGAGGGAGGACAGAGCCTCACACACTGAGATCCTTGTGGGGGTGTCCCAAAAGCTCAGGAAGCACCCCAAAACCAGGCTCAAGCTGGGAAAATGAGTAAGCAGAGAAAAGAGAGGAACACCATTGAGGAATACTTTGCCTGTGATCCCAATAATGACCAAAACATTCAATCTGAAGATGAGGAAGTCCAAGCTCCTGCATCGAAAGACTAAAAAAGTTGGGCTCAGGCTATGACAGAGCTCAAAAAAGACTTGGGTACCTGAGTTCAACTCCGGGCTCAGACACTTAATAATTACCTAGCTGTGTGGCCTTGGGCAAGTTACTTAACCCCATTGCCTTGCAAACTTAAAAAAAAAAAAAAAGAATCAGCAACTAAAGCACCAGCCCTGGAGTTGGGAGTACCTGGGTTCAAATCTGGTCTCAGACACTTAATAATTACCTAGCTGTGTGGCCTTGGGCAAGCCACTTAACCCTGTTTACCTTGCAAAAAAAACCCTACAACAAAAAGACTTGGAAAATCAAATGAGGGAGATAGAAAAAAATTGGGAAAAGAAATGAGAGAGATGCCGGAAAAACATGAAAATGAAGTCAGCAGCTTAGTCAAGGAGATCAAAAAAAAAAATGCTGAAGAAAATAGCATACTAAAAACCAGCTTAGGTCAAATGGATAAAATAGTTCAAAAAGTTATTGAGGAGAAGAGTGCTTTATAAAGCAGAATTGGCCAGATGGAAAAAGAAATAAGAAAGCTCTTTGAGGAAAACAAATTCTTCAGACAAAGAATAGAATTCAGGGAGATTGCTGATTTTATGAGAAATCAGAACTCAATACTTCAAAACCAAAAGAATGAAAAATTAGAAGAAAATGTGAAACATGTCATTGAAAAAACAACTGATATGGAAAACAGATTTAGGAAAGATAATTTGAAGATTATTGTAATAACTGAAAGTCATGATCAGGAAAATAGCCTTGACATCATTTTCAAAGAATTCCTACAGGAAAATTACCCTGATATCCTAGAAGCAGAGGACAAAATCGAAATGGAGAGAATCCACCAATCTCCCTGAGAAAGAGATCCCCCCAAAAATAACCCCCAGGAATATTATAGCCAAGTTCCAGAACTCCCAAGTCAAAGAGAAAATATTACAAGCAGCCAGAAGGACACAATTCAAATACCATGGAGCTGCAATCAGGATCTCACAGAACTTAGCAACAACTACATTAAAAGCTCATAGGGCTTGGAATATAATATACCGGAAGGCAAAAGAGCTTAGAATGCAACTGAGAGTCAACTACCCAGCAAGGCTGAATGTCCTCTTCCAGGGAAAAACATGGACTTTCAATGAACCAGGGGAATTCAAATGTTCCTGTTGGAATGGCCAGAGCTGAACAGAAGGTTTGATCTTCAGATACAGGACTCAGGTGAAGCATGGAGATTGGAGGAGAAGGAGAAAATATGAGGGACTTAATGATGATGAACTGCATGTATTCCTGTATAGAAAAATGACACTGATAATATTTATATGAAACTTCTCAGTTAATAGAGCAGGTAGAAGGAGGTTTTATACATGAAGCACAAGAGCTGAATTTAAAGATAAAATGTGGTGTAAAAATGGAGTCAATAGAAAAAAGGGAAATGTAATGGAAGAAAGAAAAAGGACTGCGGGAATAGGCCAAGATATTTCATATAGTAAGATTTTTCTTTATTTTACAATGAGCTATTGCAATGATATGGAAGGGGGGAGAAGGCAAGGGGGGATGAGCAAATCTTCAGTCTCATCAGAAGTATCTAGGAGAGGAAACAGCATATATACTCAATGGGGTATAGACATCTGGAGTAAGAAGGAGACAGGGGGGATAGGGGCAAGGGGTGGGGATGTGAATGATGGAGGAGAGGGTGGACCCTGAGGGGAGAGTGGTCAGATATAACACATTTTCTTTTTTACTTCTTGCAAGGGGCTGGGATTGGAAGGCCTGTCTGGGACCATAGGGCCGGGTGGATGCTGGGCCTAAAGGGTGGTATAGGGGCTCGGGGCCTCTTGGCCCCAGGGCTGGGGATCTGTCTGCTGCAACACTCAGGTACCCTACAGCAGAGTCAGAGTGAAAGGAGAGAGAAAATATAGTACATGGTAGTGGAGAAGTACGAAAGGAGGGAGTTGCTATCAGCAATGGCAACAGTGGGAAAAATATGGAAGTAGCTTTTGTGATGGACTTATCCTAAAGAATGTGATCCACCCATGACAGAGTTGGTGGTGTTGGAACACAGACTGAAGCACATTGATTTATTATTATTATTATTATTATTATTATTATTATTATTATTATTATTGGGGGAGGGGTGTTGCAGGGCAATGGGGCTGGGTGGCCTGCCTGAGGCTGCATAGCTTGGTGATCGTTGGGTGTGTGAGGCTGGATTTGGACCTGGGTGCTCCTGGCTCAAGGGCCAGTGTTCTGTCTGCCACCCGGCTGCCCCTACTATTATTACTATTTTATTTTATTTGCGGTCTTTTCTTTTTTTTTTGGTTTTTGCAGGGCAACAGGGTTGGGGTGGCTTGCATGCGGTCACACAGCTGGGTGATTGTTGGGCATATGGGACCAGATTTGGGCTCAGGTGCTCCTGGCTCCAGGGCTGGTGCTCCATCCACTGTGCCACCTGCCTATACCTACAATTATTACTATTATTTTTTTATTTTAATTTTTTTTCTCTCCCCTTTACTTTATCACTCAAGCAAGTCTATGTTTTTTTAGGGAGGGGGTATTTTGTTTACTCTTAAACAAGAATATTTTATTAATGTATAAAAAACATTATTTGTACCAAATGAGAATAAATAAATAATTTTTTTAAAAAGGTTGGTGGACCACAGGATAATCATTTAGGGACACAAGAATCCTTTAGAGGTTTCTTGAAGATTCAGAGCCAAGGAGATGTTAAATGATTTGCCCAAGGTCATACAGATTGTAAATGCACTAGTTTATATTTTGATCAGGTCCTTTGACCCCCAATTCCATTGCTCTTTTCATTATACCACATTAGAAATTAGGCATATTTGTTGGGGGAGAGAAGGTCAAATTGGAGCCTAGAGTTATCAGTTTGTCCAGAGACATTCAGACACAGAACTTTAGGAATTTTTGTTCTAGGAAAGAATCCCCAAATAAGCCAACTGTGATCCTGACCCAAATCCTTTTGATGATGAACTTTAATTTTCAGAAATTTTGGAATCCAGGGTATTAATGAAAATAATACCATATAGAGAGACATAATTGGGCTGTTTCACTGTGTATAAAACCAAACATTAAAACCGAGTAGAGAACTATTTGATTAAATATATATTTAAACAACTCTTTTGCTGTCTTCTAAACAAGTAGCTTGATTTCTGGATTGGTATTTTTTAATTGTATAGATCTTATAATAGCCACAGGACAGTGGAATGAGCATAACATGTTAATAACATCATAGGATCATAGGTTTACACCTAGAAAGGACCCTAGAGATTATCTAATTTAATACTGTCATTAATACTGTACAGGAAAGGAAACTGAGACCCCACAGAGGCTAAATGATTTAGTCATCGAACAGTTAGTAAGTGGTAGAGAAAGAATGTGAACTCATGTCCTGTAATTCCAAGCTCAACATTCTATTTATAAATTATATATTTGTACCTAACCAATTAAATGTATGTGTTTTTCCCATAAGCTGGACAATGCAGATGAGCAAGCAGCCCAGATCAGAAGGGAACTTGATGGACGTCTACAATTGGCTGAAAAGATGGCAAAGGTAAATTGTCAACTTTGACCCATGTCAAAATTGAGACTTTTCTGTTGTATTTATTGTGATGACTTTTGGACAAAGCCACCTTGACCTGCTAATAAGGGATCTTGTGAAAACCTCCAAGGGACAGGATCATCCATTAATAGCAACACCTCCTTTCTGAGACCAAGCTTCCTGATGTCCTTGGTCAAAGCAGTGTGGCCTGCCTGCTGGAAAACCAAGGCCAATGGGAGACCAGTCTTCATTAGAACACCTTTTCCTGATATTTTGCCACCATACATTCCCAGTACTTACAAAACACCTATACTTCTCTTCTTATCCTAGTGATATCAACTGCTGACACATAATCCCATTTCCATAACATCACCTTTTCAATCTCTTATTCCAGTCTATCTTAACATTATCCCACTGATGTTCTTCCCCTTTTCATTGTGCCCTCAGGAACTCCTACTCTGATTGATTTCCTTTCATTCTGATCACCTTCCTTTTCTGGAACTTATTAAAATGTATCTCTGCAACACTGATAATGCATTACTGACCATCCTTACTACTCTCACTTTTCCTACCCTCTGACTCATACTGATCCCTCCTTCCTCCTTGCCTCTTCTGGGTCCTCTAGTTGCCACTATTCATTAATGTCCCATTCATTGAGTTCATTCTTTGTAAAATTATCAATCAGTTTGGATCCGGGTAACATGTATTTACTGACATCCTTGGGCATTTTCATTACTTTATCAATTAATTCAATATTTCCCTCTCCATCTTTTTCCCCCCTCATTGATCTTCCTTCAAATGCCCTAACTTAAAAATTCTTAGTCTATTTTACTCTCATGATCCACTTTCTCTGCTCTATCTTAGCTGCTTGTAGGGACAGTCATGCCCTTGTTCTTGCCCCATAAATTTTCAGTTTTCATGAACAAGAACTTGAAAATTCTTTGATCTGTAAATGATATATCAATCTTTATATCAGTGATCTCTTTTATTATTCCAACTATGTATTATCACTCCTATTTGTTTTTCCTCTTGACAATAATCTTCAGTCTTTCAGTACTTTCCCAGGCCATCATCCTGACAAGTTCAGCCAGATTATAACCTTTATTTTCAAATCCCTTGCTCCTTCATCCATATTGCATTGCCATAACTTAGGTCTACATTCCTCTCATCATTTACCTTTTGTATTCCTATTGACATGCTGCTGAATATAGATATAGATAGGGAAAGTCATGAAACCATATTTAGAGGGATCCAGAATATATTTCTCAAATCTACCTCATCTAGGCCCATATTGTAGTAGTGATTTCCTTTTACTTCTTCCTAACTTATTCTCTTTATTCCATTGGCCACACTGCTCATTTCAATTTGTCTCTTATTTCTTCAAACCTCCTACCATACCTCTCTAGTTTCCTTCTCAATTGAGGACCTTGTCTTCATTGAAAAATGTTGAAGCTATTCACCATAAACTTCCTCTTATCCTCATCTAAGGCACTTCTTAAGTGATCATTTATAATAGTCTCTAATGATGAGGATCCTTATGCTTGCAAAGTCATCTCTTCTACAGATTTCATTAATACTAACCCCTCCCATCTTTTCCAGATTGTTTAGATTGTCAGACCTAGTCTCTCAAAAATCTTCAGTCCCCCCCCCCAATATCTGGTAATTTATTCATTGCATTCTAATTCATTTTTTTCAGCAAATATCTCCCATCCATAAAATTATCCTTGTTAGATCTTCTCACCATGATCCTCTATCTCTCCTCCCTTACTCAACTGAATTACTTCAAAAAGTCATTTCTACATAGGACCTTCATTTTTTCTCTTTGTTCTTTTTTAAACCTTCAGTCTGATATTCTTCATCATCATTCAAATGACAGTGTTCTCTCCAAAGACATCAGTGATCTATTTATAACCATTATCTAATGTCCCTTTCTCAAGTCTCACAATATTTTACTTTTTAGAAGAATTTGACCACTTATTCTTCCTGAATACTCTTGGATTTTCCTGACTTTTTCTTCTTTGATCTGTTCCTGCATATTTACCGACTCCTTAATCTCTTTTGATGCTTCTTCATGCCATAGCCATTAATTGGTGATATTCCCAAAGATTCTTAGATCTTCTTCTCTTTATAGTCTCTCACTAAGTGATCACTTATGATTACTCAAGTTCAATTATTATCTCTATGAAGATATCCCTAGATTTACTTATTGAGCTCTAGTCTTTCTTTTGAATTCCAGTCCCATATAACTAACTACCTATTGGAGTTTCATACTGGATGCTCCCAAGGCATATCATATTATCATACCCCAAACAGAACTCATTATCTTATTTCCAGGTCTTCCCCTTCTTCTGAATCCTCTTATTGTTGAGAGCACAATCATCCTTCTAGTTACTCAGACTTTGAAATTTGCTCTTATTCTTAACTATTAACTCTCATATATTCCAAATATTTCCATATATTCCGAGAATTCCCACATCCTGTGTGTATATGTGTATATATATATATATATGTATATATACATATATATGTATATATATATATGTATATGTATGTATGTGTATATATATATATATGTATGTATATATATATATATATATATATATATATATATATATATATATATAGTGAAGACTGTGTCACCACCTTAAATAAAGAGCCACGTTGTTTCTCACTACAAAAGCCTCTTAATTGGTCTCTGTCCTAAATCTATCCACAATCCTCTGACTTGTTGATCTTTTCAGATCCCCATTTAGAACCCCAGTTCAGTATGTATAACCTGTACCTACACATATATCTAAACATATGTATATATGTGTTATTTTTCCCTGGAGAATATGAGATTCTTGAAAAGAGGGATCATTTTTCTTGCTTTGATTAGCCCAGCTCTTCGACATAGTAAGTGCTTAATAAATGTTTGTTTATGGACTAGCTTATCTTCCTTTCTGACTTGGATCAGAGTTCTCCTATAAGATAGATCTTCTGGCTATAAATAATTAATTTCTTTCTCTTTTTTATGGAGTCAACTTTCAGCTGTATGCATATTCAGGTAGAAGTAATCCATGAAAGTTCCAGACTTCTCATTTTCTAGTTATCCATGGTGAATATTTTTAAATATATAACTAACATTTCCTCTGATGAACATGCAAATTTCATTTTGATACTACACTTAGCAAAACGTAGATAGAAAGGTAAATCTACTACTCAAAAGATCATATTATGCATTTCAAAGTGAAATATAACGTGAATGAAATCTGAATCATTTTAGCCATTGCTGTTTTGTCATAAGCATGAATTATTCAGTGACAAGAGTCATGTCTTGTCTTTTAAGTAGTTACTAATTTGTTAGAGGGCAGACCTCAATTTAGTGAATGTTTCCATAGTGAATTGAAAGAGTCAGTTTATTTGTAAGAAGTGAAAATTTTTGACTTCACTAAGACAATTGAATGTATGTGGTTCTGGTACTCGAGCTAAAACCTTTGAATACTAAAAGTCTCACCTTTTCCTGGCCCCTAGTAACCTCGAATGCTGTGATGAATACCTCCAACTCAGCTGATTGTATATATCTAGTACATTTGTGTTTTACAGAAGTAGGTGAAGGTAAATTTTAAATGTGTGGGTTTTTGAGAGTGTTAACATTATAATCAGCTCTGGTTAACTCTGTGACTAACAGGAAAATGGAAATTGATGATAAATTGTCAAGCTAGTACAAAAGTGATGACTAAAAGACTGAGATAAAGCATTGACCTGGTCATCAAACAGTGTAGATAGATGTCATTCTTCCACTAACTAGCTTTGTTTTTTATTAGTGGTCTTATTTTTTTCACTTCACTTTCCTTCTTTGTATTACTAGTGCAGTGGTTGGACTGAATCACTATTTCCCAAATGAATTTGGCAATGAAACTCTTCTAACAGGACCTACTCAACAATGAACCTTAGCTACAAACACACACACACACACACACACACACACACACACACACACACACAAATATTCGTACCTGTGATCTTGCCAATATCCACAATGATTCTATATCCATGTTCATGAACTCCAAAATTCCTTTATCTAATAATAATCTTTCATCATTTCATCTTCCCCTATGCGTTCTAAATCTCAACCCTGTCCTTTTATTTAACCATCACTTTCAATCTATTCATCTCTCATTTTCCAAAGTTATTACTCCTTATCATCATTCTCTGATGCATCAGGTCCACTCTATAATTTCTTCTTTATCCAAATCTCTTTCCTTCTTATGATTTCTATGTTCACCACTAACAACCTCCTAAACTTAAATCTTTCTTTGCTTATACTACTGTTTTTACTTTCAAGTGTTGGTGAATGGAGCTTGAAAACATGACGATTTTCCCACGACATTTCATATTACATTATCCAAATTGTGCCCTATCTGCAGCTTAGCAATCCTATTATATCTCCCTTATCAGTTATCCCACTTACTGCAGAAGCTGTACTCCCCTTAAGCTCCACCTGCTCCATAATCTTTGTGATATATCCTTTTACTTTCTTCACTGATAGTTTATTTATAATTTTACATCAGTGTTTATTAGGGATTTTAATCTGTAGTGATTTTTTCCTATTTCAACTCTTCCTAGTTTATGTATCAAAACCATAGCTGTGTCATAGAAGGAAAATTTTTGAAACAGTTAATATAACATTAGAAATGTTCTCAGAATGTTTGATAAAATTCATTGGTAAATATATTTAGTCCTAGGTTTTGTTTTTTCGTGGAAAGTTCATTTTTTTGTCTTATTCAGTGTTTTCCTCTGAAATGGAGTTAAATTCCCTATTTCTTGTTTTATTCTCTTCAGTATTCTGTATTTTTAATGTGTTTATATATTTCATTTAAGTTATTAGTTTTACTGGCATATAGATGGGCACAATAATTCCTAATATTATCCTTCCCCATTTCCTGTCAATTTTTCTTTTTCATTTTGAAACTATTAATTTGAGTTTCCTCTCTTTTCTTTTCAAACAAATTAGCTAATGCTTTATTTATCTTGTTGATTTAAAAACTCCTCCTAGTCATTTTGTTTCTGCTTATTTTAGTTGCATTTATAATTCATTGATCTAATTGTTTATTGCCTAAAAAAGGTATATATATATATATATAAATTATATATATATAAATTATATATATATATATAAATTATATATATATATATAAATTTTCCCCTAAGGATCTCTTGGTTACATTCCCAAAATTATGGTATATTGTTTCATTGTTCATTTTTTTCTCTTCCTAGTCAGTTCTTTAGAATTTACATGATTTACTCTCTAGTCAATTTTAAGATTTTTTTTTAGTTGTTATTTATGATCAATTTCTGTAAAGGTGTCTTCAACATTTGGAACACATTGATATGTCCCTTATATAGTTCCATTTAGTGATTGTCATTGGTCTATCATAGTTAATTTTTCTAATATTATATTCAGACCCTTAACTTGTTTTTTAAATAGATGTATTGAAGAATAATTAGGGATAAATTAGAGTCTCCACCATCATAGTTAACTCCCTTTCTCTTGGTGATTCATTTAATTTTCTCTTAAGTATTTTGAAGCTGTTCTTTTTGGGTGGGTGGGAGTGATGCATGTTATTGTTCATTCATTTCAGTCATGTCTGACTCTTTGTGACTCCATTTTGGGATTTTCTTGGCAAAGATACTGGAGTGGCTTGTCTTATCCTTCTCCATCTCATTTAACAGATGGGAAAGTAAGGCAAACAGGTTTAAGTTACTTGCCTAGGGTCACACAATTTGGTCTGAGACCACATTTGAACTCAGGTCTTCCTGACTCCAGACCCAGAGCTCTATCACAGCCACTGTGCTGCCCAGCTGCCTCTGTATGTGTATGTATATGTGTGTTTGTATGTAAGCACAGAAATACATATATTTATCTATATCATATTATATGAGCATATACATATATGTATATATGTGTGTGTATTCATATACATAGAAAGAAAAGGGAAAATATTATAAGAGAGAGAGAGAGAGAGGGCAGATTCAGGGAAAGATGAGTCAAAAGGATAGCAGACCATAATTTCAGAGATGCTAGTGAATACCAATTTGGTTTGGGTTTTTTTTTTTCAGAGAGTAATAATTTAAACAAAGAGAAAAGGATTATAAAAGAGAAAATTTAAGAAAATAGAATGGAGAGAAATAATCAATTAGCTATCATAATATACTGTTTACATGAAATACATTTAAAGCATAAAGATTCACACAAAATTAAACACAAAAGAATGGATGGGGTAGGGGTGGCTAGGTGGCGTAGTGGATAAATATTTGTGAATATTTTATTCACAAGAATAGGTTCTGGATGAATGACTTACTATCTAGAAAAACAATCAATATGATTCTCTGGAAGGAAGTTAAGCCATTTTTAAGTCCTTAAATTTCAAGTTTTAACAATTGAAGATATAATGTAGAAGTAATTCCTCCAAAATTTATTTAAGCACCAACTCAAATATCTTCTACCAGTTCAAAGTGAAAAGCATATTAAAATATTTAAATTTAAGGGAAATTCTTTAAGAGATCTTTAAACTTCGACTGATAAAATGCAAATAACTTAGTGTAAGCATTCACAAATGCAAATCTATAAAATGATTCATAACTGATTCTCAAAAACTGTGATGAGAGGCATATGCATGAAATATCACCTATCATAAGGCAATCTCCTTTTACAATTGATGGACACTAATGATATTGCCCCTTAGTATAATAAGAAAAGCAGAAGCTTATAACATTTTACAAAAATTTTCTGATCTCCTTCAAAATTTCCCTTGGAATAGACAGTCTAGTATTCATATCTTTATTTTATAGATTTGAAAAGTGAGGTGCAGAGAGAGGAAGTAACTAGCTCAAGGTCACAACCTAACTTTTATAGCAATAATAGTAATATGCTTAATATGGGTTGGGTGTTCTGCTTTACACTTTACTATTATTTTCTCATTTGATTCTCACAACAACCTTGGAAGGCAGGTGCTAGTACAATCCCCACTTTAAAAATAAGGTTGGGCGGTGACTAGGTGGCGTAGTGGATAAAGCACCGGCCTTGGAGTCAGGAGTACCCGGGTTCAAATCCGGTCTCAGACACTTAATAATTACCTAGATGTGTGGCCTTGGGCAAGCCACTTAACCCTGGTTGCCTTGCAAAAAAAACCTAAAAAAAAAAAAAAGAATGTATGGGGTAGCAATTATGATTTAAGAGAGCAAAAATTTAAGTTAATGAAAAAATGGAAACTGCATTTTCCAGAATGACAATTCATATATGATGTAAATGTATTTATATATAAATAAATATATATATATATATACATAATCAAACATGCATATATATATATATATATGCTTATTTCTGCAGGTTAAAAGCTACTTTCTTTCCCTCTGTTTACTTTTCTGTTTCTCTTGATTATTCTGTATGCATTTCAAAAAATCTACTTAACTATGTCCTTGTTATCAATCAGACCCACCTAGAAATCTGTTTAAATAGAAATCCATTTTTCCCCACTAAAATTTTTCTCAGGTTTGCTGAGTGAGTTGTTTTCATAGGAGACTATTTTTTTAGACCTTTTGGAATATTATCTACCATGATTTCCTCTTCTTTACAGAGATAGCTACCAAGTCTTGTATGATACTAACCTTTGTAAATTGATTCTTTTATATTTTAGCTGAATTTTTTTGTTTGACCCTAAAATTATAGATTTAAGCTATCCTATTCCTAAGAGTCAATGTCTTCTGAGGTCATTTAGCAGCCATTAGTTCTTTGTCTCCTTTTCTAGTTTTCTATTTCTGAAATCAATTTCACTATAAGGCTTCCAAATATTAACTCTCCACAAATAAATCCTGGTTCTAGTACCCTTGTCATTCTGTCTCACCCATTCTTAAGCTCCATGTTTTAATTGGTTGTTTGAACATCACTGTGGACACCTCAAAGTCAATATTTATGAAAACAAACAGTAAATTTTCATCAGGTCTAATTTCCTTTCATTCTGACTCTTCTATTTTTAAGAATACTAAAAATTTCTCAAGTACTCTGAGATTAATCCTTGTAGTTATCTCTGATTTTTACCTCTTTGTTGCCCTCGTCATCTCCTTAGTTATTAGGTACTTTGTTGACCCAGTAAAGAAAGCTCTTCTTCAGTCTAAAAGACCTGAGAAGAATTCAGCATTAGATTTTCAGACAGCTATGTGACCTTGAGCCTATCATTTAACCTCTACTTCAGTTTCCTTAGTTGTGATATGGGGTTAATACTGTCTATCTATGACCAACCCCCCCCAGAATTGTTGGGAAGATTGTAGAAGAAAACAATTTTTAAAGCACTTAGCAGAGTTGATTAGAAATCACATTTTTTTTCTGTAGCTATGGTATATAGATCTCAGTTTTTACTCTTACTTGTACACTTTAAAAAAAAAACCTCTCATCACCTCAAACTTGAACTTAGAATTTGTATTTCTTTCTATAATCCATTTTTCAATTTACTACCAGATTAATCTTAAACATCACTTTAATTATGCCATTCTAAGTGCTCACAAACTTGCAAGGGTTCAGAATTTCTTAGCAGAAATATATATTCCTTAGGATATTCTCAAACTTCTAAATATTAAAAGAAGTTGCACCCTTTCCCCCCAAAAAAATTCATTCCCAATTAGTCCCCAGTATGTACGTATATAATTGTCTAGAAATGGTCTTTGTGTACTTTCTGGTCACCAGCAATGCCTTTTTCCTCTCCTTCATCTTCATCTATCCACCTCCTGTCTGTTACTCAAAGGACAATTTAAACCTTTTCTCTTATTAATTCCAACTCACATTAATTTAATTTTCTCTTCCTGATTTTTCCTTGGACTTCAAAACACCACACTAGATATCTCATCTCACTTAGGCTATTTCCATTTCCTTCACTTATTACTTTTCTGGGGGGCGTGTATTATCTTCTTTTTCTTTTTGCTTATATTTTTATCCACAGTGCTTAGTACCACAGTACCACACACACATAGTAATTGCTTAATAAATTATTGCTTTCTTCCCCTCCCTCCCTCCCCCACCTCCCTTCTTTCCTCCCTTTCTTCCTTTCTCCCTTCTTCCTCCCTCCCTCCCTCCCAGTACATGCTGGATATGTAACCAAGTCCTTCACAATGCTTTTGATCATTATCTAAGATTAGAAATTGCAGAAATGTTTACTGTTTGGTTAGTTGTTTCAGACATGTCCAACTTTTCATGAATTATTTGGATGTTCTTGGCAAAGATATTGGAGTGGTTTGCCATTTCCTTCTCTAACTTATTTAACAGATGAGGAAAATAAGACAAACAGGATTTCACAGCATCATACAGCTAGTAAACATCTGTGACCGAATTTGAACTCAGATTTCCTGAACTCCAGGCCTGGTGCTCTATGAACTATGGTATCACTTAGTTGTCCTGCAGAGAAGTCAGTGGCTTGCATTGGTCATGGAATTTCTTCCCCAGGGAGTCCCTTATACCAGTGAAATTATATGTCTGTTTCGTAGCCTCTAATATTCTTTTATGAATGCAAATGAATTGCTAATAAAAAGTACTCTGTTTTGTATTCTATGATTATTTTGAAATATAGCCACCATGCATAAGATCATAAAACAACAGCACAGATTTTCAGACTGAAAATAAGTGCTATGCTGTTAAGGCCACAGGTAAAGGTGAAATCTGTCTAGCCCTAATGAAATAAAAATTAAAATAGAACTTGGGAAAAATCTACTGTTTTGGAATTTTATAGAATTGATAAATCTGCCATGACATATTCTAGAAATGAATATAACAAGTATCTTTCACATATTATTTTTTCAATTAAAAAGAAAAGGATAGTTTTTTGACTTTTAAAAATTCTGTTTCTAAATAAAACATGTTGTTATCCCCTCCTTCCTTAGAAAGCAACATGTTGTTTAACCTTTTCTAAAAGCCTTAGGTCAAGATTAGAATCATTTATATTATCATACTGCTTAAAGGAAAATAGAGCTGTAGTTTGTGGGAGACAAAATGATGAGTAGATGCTGACCCCAGAATCTACCCTGGAACTTGATTTATTGAAAAATTCCCTGTTGTCACTTTGCTTTTTGATCATTTGCATTTTTCTCATAAAGGTAGAGTAGAAGATGTACAGCTTTGTGACCTCTAGGGCAATGTAACATGACTGACTTTATGTAAAATCAATTAGGGAAATCCAAGGCTAAAGCAACTTTTTGCTCCTTCAGGAAAAAACAAAACAAAACCATTCCTGGTTGATACTATAAGTAACATTTGCCGTGGCATCAGCTTTGAAAAAAAATCTTTTCTTTCTGAGTCACTCATAAAATGGATCTTAAATCCTTCTTGACCAATTTTCACTATTTCTTTTTTTATTTTCATTAAGTTTTTATTTTCATTAAGTTGATTCTGAAAAAACTCATACCATTTCAAGAATCTAATGGAAGGTATTTTAGGGAGAGCTTCTTTCAAAATCTGTAAATTCATCTTCATTTTTGTTGTCATTGTCATTGTAGCACATATCTTCAGAAATTGAATTGAGCCACTACTGTTTCTAAGATTTTCTTTACATCTTAACAGAATTCAATTTTAAAATTTCTTCTTTGATGCTATAATGAAAAGAGGATAATGATGGTGTGATGGAAAGAGTGCTTGACTGGGATTCAGGAAACCAAGATTTCAATCCTGCCCTATACTTACTGTATAGCTATTCAGTTTACTTAATCTTTGAGTTACGTTTTCTCACTACTAAAATAGTGATAACATTTGCTCTGCCTAACTCCAAAGGATTTTGAAACAAAAATGTTTGCAAATTTTCACATTGCTATATATTGTGGATTCTCATTATTATTACTATTATTATTATTATTACTATCATTATTATTATTTCTGACTAGCCCCTCCTAGAAACCTATGCATTATAACAAAGAATAAAAAAGGGAGACAAGATAAACAATTCATCATAATTGATCAGCACATAAGGCAAGTTCAATATCATGACAGTTTTCAGTACCTATGGGCCTCAACCTCTGCAAATAAGGGAGGGAAGTTTGTACTTATATATCTCCTTTTGAATCATACTCAATCAATATAATTTCAAAATATTCAATTTCAATTGTTTTGTTATTGAATCTTCAGTTACATTATTATTGTGTAATTGTACGTATTGTTTTTGTCTGAATTTATTTTGCTGCAATTCATATAAGTCCATGGTTTCATTTTTTCATCATACTCATTGTTTCTTATAGTGTCATAATATTACATTAAAATATCAAAATGTGCTTGGATATTTCCCACATAATGGAAATTTTTTTACTAGTTTTACTGAATCTGGGATGTTTCTTTTTTATTTTGCTATTTACCTTCTTAGGATATATGTTCAATGTTACTTTTTCTGCATCAAAATATATAGATGTTTTTTCTTTTTTTTTGTTTCCCTATAATTCCAAATTGCTTCCTAGAATGCTTACCACAATGCATAGTTCTGCTAACACTACATTGGATAACAAATAATCTAATATATTGCATAGATTTGTGGTCTCATATAACATTCTATTATCAATTAAACTATAAACAACAAATTATGATTCTGAATGTCTTGTTTAATTTAGTTTTTTTAATGTCTTTAATATAATTTTGTAAACCTGATGATTGATAATATGAGAAGTTTTAATATATTTTAGCACTATTTAGTTTACAAGGGTATCAACTTTTTTATAGTACAAGAATTACCTAATACGTTATCTTGAAAATTTGAGTTGTTTTGTTGTATATTTACTATGAACTTCACAAAAATGTGTTATAAAATATTCTTATTGTCACACCTTTGATATTTTGGAAATGTAAAATATCTGACTCTCACATAAAAGACATTAAATCCTGAATGCCGTCCCTCAGGAATTAAAAAGGCATCAGAAACTAATTGAGATTCATCATATCATCTATAAAACAAAATTAAATTGACTTTTATAATTATGTTTTCATGTTTTCTCAAGGAGCTGCCTTTTCAGAAGTTAGTATAGATTGGTATGATAGCTTACTTTTTGTGTACAATACTGATTCTCAATAATGTAGAGTCAATATGTTTAAACTCTAAATTGTTTGGACCTGAAGCTTTAGTCTATTAAGCTAAATTGTAGAACAGATATGCTAGAAAGTCAACTGAAATTTTGTTTGATAATGCTGCCTTGTGAAAAATATCTTCTCTTCCTGTTACACTATTTAAATGACTTGAATTAGCGATACTTAAACATTTAAAGATTAATAATACTTTAATATTCAAAACATATTTGGTAACATTTGCATTTAAATTATATTTAGTGATATTTATTTAATTTTTTTTAAGGAAAGAAAATTTCCCAAGTTTGTGGCAAAAGAAATGGAGAACATGTTCATAGAAGAGATGCGGTCTTCCGTGAATTTGCTAATGGCCAATTTGGAAAGTCTTCCAGTATCTAAAGGTGGTCCAGAGTTTAAACTGCAGAAGTTAAAGCGATCACAGAATTCTGCCTTCTTAGATATGGGAGATGAGAATGAGATTCAGCTCTCAAAATCAGATGTGGTACTGTCATTCACATTAGAGGTAAGTAATCACATGAAAGAATGTCAGCTTAAAGGCAACTGCAAAAATAACATTTTTCTGCTTGCTTTTTTATACTTAAAAACTGTATAGATGGTGTGTTATATGTACAGAACATATACATATATTGATGATGATACATAAATATCAGTTAAATAATATATGAAAATTTCTAGTTAAATATTATATGCAAGTACATGTAGATTTAAGCTACAAATCAATATTATTAAATAATGTTTTGAGAGTGGTTTCTTTGTGCCAAGATGACACTCTTTATTTTTTACAAATAATTCCTAGTGTGCTCATGTCTCTCATAGCATCAGTCTTAATTCAACCACAATTCTCTGGACTTCTGAAACTAGGTGCTCTTAAGCCATCTCAAAGTAAACAAATCCAAAATAGAAATAGTCTTTCAATCTATATTCACCTTTTCCCAAACCTTTTAAGGGCATTCAACTTCTGTCAAAGCCAGTGCCATATTTCAAATCTCCTCACTTCACACCTTCATCATCATTCTTGACTCCTTCCTTTTGCTCATTTCACGTTACATACACATATGCAGTTAACGTTTCTTTTCCCAAAACATTTCTCATGTCTCCCTTTCACATTTGTAGCCAGCCTCTTCACTTCTTCCCTTGACTCATTGGTTTTCTTGCAATAAGTCTCTCCTCTCCATTCTATTCTCTTACAAATGCTAAAATTTTGAATTTTTATTGAATGAGTTCTTTGTTTCCCTATTGCCTCTGAGAGAAAATATATTCATTTGGCATTAAAAGCACTTCAATCCTAGTTCCCACCTTCATTTCCAGTTGGTTCCCCTCCATGTACTCTGTTGTAAAAGCCCTCCTTAATATTTTATATGTATTAAACTCTATTTCTTATCTCAAATGCATATATTATATATATATACATACACATGTATATGTGTGTGATGTGTGTATGTATCTGAATATACAGATATCATTTATATTATATGATATATTTGTAGTCAATATGAATATAGTTATTCTTTTGATAATCTTTCTTTACATCATTTTTCATAGACCTATTTCCTTATAATGATGTATCATTATATATCACACCATACTTTGCTATTAAATTCAGTCATTATCCAGTTATGGAACACATAGCTTGTTTTCCATTTTTGCTGTTTCAAATAAATATATTTCTTTACTTTTCTTTTAATGGCATGTTTAGACAAATAAATTAGTAAATGAACCATTGGTTCTCAAGTTATAAATCATATATTTTGTGATTGTTCTCCAAAATGTTTTCAAGAATTTATTGTATGTATATAGGTATGTTCATAGATATGTACACATAAAGAGAGTCAATTCTTCTTGGTTGGAATTCACAAAATTTTTTTATTAAATTTCTTTTGTCTACTTTATCCATTGGGAGGCTTTCTTTCTTTCCCCCCTAGTTTTCTAGGTAATGTAAAATTAGAAAGAATGAAGTTTATGTGGTATTTCTGTTTTTTTCTCCCTTCTTTTTGTTGTTTTTTGGTGACCTTTGTCTTTTTCCCCCCCTCTTTTAATCTTAGCTGTTACTGGAGTTTAGCGTATTAATTTATTCCAGGTCCAAGTATCTTAAATAACTAAATTGCATATCTAATTTGCTGCTCTACGTGATATATGTTTACATGAAATGTAATGTATCTTCCCTGAACCTTATGACTGCCCCTAAAAGCTGCAGGGAACTAGGTGTAAACCTCAGTCTAAGAATTTAATCTCTCCATTAACGATATTTAAACCTTAACTCACTAAATTAGTGGTTATTCATGCAAAAGCAGCTGGAAAGAAAATCTCATTTTGGTCTTTTCTCCCTTTGTGTTCTTCTGTAAATGAAATTCAGGGATAAGAATAGTATGATCAGACCCTAATCTCAACCTCAGGCCTCTGATGTTTTGTCCTGTGAGGTTGGAATGTGCATAGGAAGAAAATCTAGTGTTTTCCTTCTATTCTCTGCTTTCCCCTCCCCCTGCCCAATCTGGGTATCAATTGTTGAGATTTTAGTATAACTTAAAATCCAGTAGTTTGGAGTTTTTAACACTGTACCAGCTTGGATTTCTTTAGTTCTAAATCTGTGATCCTATGATTTTTCAAGACTTCCAGTGATGAGTTATTCTACCTACCATCACATTATTGAATGTTCTTTGAGAATTACATATGTAAATGATAAGTAGTTTATTCTAGGCATGTCATATTGTTATCTGCTATATTCTACCTGTCCCATTTTCATCTTGTTGTCCCATTTTCTCACAGTTTTTAAACAAGTTTTATATTTTACATTTTTAGTCATCTCTCAACTGTTCCAAAGCATATGTTCTGATTTCTTTTTTTCCTTTTGCCAGACCCTTGTCCATCTTCCTGCCCTTCTCATTAGCAAATAAATTAGAAATAACTCAGAATAGGGAATATGACAGAATCATATTGTTTTGATATTTAACAAAATCAAAGATATTTAACAATATATTAGAAACTTAGAGAGGCATTTAAACAGAGGACTAAAATTAGATAGATAATGTACAGAGGACTAAAATTAGATAGATAATGTACAAAACTGAAATTTCCCTTATTTCTTTGGCTTTCATTTTTCCTAACAATTTAGGGGTCACTGCATTGTATTCTATGAATTCAGATTTTAAAACTTGTTACACTATAAAACCTTTTGAAACTGGTGATTCTTCAGGGTAAACAATCCCTGAACAGATGGTAGTATTGTTGTAGGGAACAGAATGATTGTTTCACAAGTTGGGTGTTTGAGAAGGTCTTATTTACAATAACTTGTCATGGAGGTGACAGAAATAGTGTCAACAGATGCTTTCTTTCATCTCCTTTACACTCTGGTTATTTGATAGACTGAAGAGGGAAATATTGTGTAAATGGATAATAATCTGAAATATGGGTCAGTGTTAGCACATTTTCTTTTAAAATCATCTTATGTTACAGAATTGCTTCAGTCTTAATGTTGGAATGAAGGGTATAAAAATTATTCCATTTAATCAAAATTAGCAAAGAAAGGATCCCAGCATTTTCCCTCCCCCTTCCCCCAGAATCAAATAAGGGCCTTCAAAATCACAATGATTCAGAGATTTGCATATGGCTTTATTTATGAAAAATAAGTAGAAATGGAACTCAAGTTAGATATTCCAAATAATTTAGCTGATACAGATATTTAATTAATATACAAATTTAGCACATCCCTCAATGATGAATGCTACCCATTTGTTTTAAATAAATTAATAGTCTTTAAGCTCTGCTCCAGAGTTATTCTTCCATTGTATTGAGTGGGCTTAATACATCTTACTCAAATACAAGAAGCTTCTGGAATATGTCACCATTTTTCTTGAATTCCAAAAACATCTTTTCAGTTATATCCTTAATATTTTATTTGTTTTATAAATTTGTTCACAGTTGAATAGAAGCATAAAATGGCAAAAATTTCAAGAAACTTTTTTATTAAGAACTGTTTTGATTAAAAAATGTGGGAGAGAAGCTTTGACTTGAAGTCATAGAATGTGGGTGGAAATCCTTCCTCTGCCACTATATTATATATGCCATCTCCTTGAGTCTATGATCCTTTAGCTTGAAAAGGAGATTTTTGTCATGTTGGCCATTTTTCTTAGGTATCAGTTTTCCTTTCCTATACATCTTCTATACATTCAATTCATTCATTCATTCATTCATTTTCATCTCTCATTGTTTTCCTCCTTTCTTTCTAAAAGATTATGCTGGGATTTTGAATTATCTGAAATGGAGGGACAGTTACTCTGAAAATGATTCTTTTCGTCTATATGTTTTACTAGCTCATGATTCTTATAAAGAACAAATCTCACAGCATAGTTTACTAAGTAATTCAGAAATGGTGAATTTGAAAATGGAACATTTTCATTATAAATAACTTCATAACATTTAGTGTTCTTAAGTTTGAATATGAAAATTTATACATCAACCATCAATGAAAATGGTATGTACATTAAATTATACCTAATTATTATTTATAAGACTGAATAATAATATAAACTTGATACAATAAAGAACATTCAGCGTGTTTAATAAAAATAAACATAGACATCCTTGCATTTTATAAATGTATAAAATGAAATGCCTAGGATTACAAACCAAAATATTTGGCAAATTATTTTAAAAATAGATTCAAAAAGTCCATATTAATAACTTCGTGTCTTTCCTTCTCTTTATCTCTCTCTCTCTCTCTCTCTCTCTCTCTCTCTCTCTCTCTCTCAAATATACAGTGCTAATATAACAAAATAGAAAGCAGTAAGAATTAATGACAAATGGTAGCACATATATTAATTTTGTCATTGAAGGCAAAGTGGGAGATCAGTCTACCAAAATAGATTGCAACTTATGACATAATAGTCAAGACCTAGTAAGTTGCATGAGCCACATAAAGGTTAAATGACTAGCCTAGGTTTCACCATGGTAGAAATAATCCAAATAATATATGTGTGTGTGTGTGTGTGTGTGTGTGTGTGTATGTGTATATATATATATATATATATATATATATATATATATATATACATATATATATTGTCTACTATTAGGTGGCAAGGTAAAAAGAGTGCCTAGTCTGGAGTCACAAAGATGCAAGTTCAACTGTGACACCAGACCTTTACTGGCTGCATGAACCTCGGCACATTCTCTTGCTTCCATTTACTTTGCTACCTTATTTTTTTTTATTTTTTTTTTTTAGAGTTTTGCAAGGCAATGGGTTTAAGTGGTTTGCCCAAGGCCACACAGCTAGGTAATTATTATGTGTCTGAGACTGGATTTGAACCCAGGTACTCCTGACTCCAGGGCCGGTGCTTTATCCACTGTGCCACCTAGCCGCCCCTGTTACCTTATTTTTTTTAGGTGTTTTTTTTTTTTTTGCAAGGCAATGGGGTTAAGTGGCTTGCCCAAGGCCACACAGCTAGGTAATTATTACGTGTCTGAGACCGGATTTGAACCCGGGTACTCCTGACTCCAAGGCCGGTGCTTTATCCACTACGCCACCTAGTCACCGCCCAACCTTATTTTTAAAGTGGAGATTGTACTAGCACCTGCCTTCCAAGGTTGTTGTGAGAATCAAATGAGAAAATAATAGTAAAGTGTAGAGCAGAACACCCAACCCATATTAAGCATATTACTATTATTGCTATAAAAGTTAGGTTGTGACCTTGAGCTAGTTACTTCCTCTCTCTGCACCTCACTTTTCAAATCTATAAAATAAAGATATGAATACTAAGACTGTCTATTCCAAGGGAAATTTTGAAGGAGATCATAAAATGTTTGTAAAATGTTTTAAGCTTCTGCTTTTCTTATTATACTAAGGGGCAATATCATTAGTGTCCATCAATTATAAAAGGAGATTGCCTTATGATAGATGATATTTCATGCATATGCCTCTCATCACAGTTTTTGAGAATCAGTTGTGAATCATTTTATAGATTTGCATTTGTGAATGCTTACACTAAGTTATTTGCATTTTATCAGTCGAAGTTTAAAGATCTCTTAAAGAATTTCCCTTAAATTTAAATATTTTAATATGCTTTTCATTTTGAACTGGTAGAAGATATTTGAGTTGGTGCTTAAATAAATTTTGGAGGAATTACTTCTACATTATATCTTCAATTGTTAAAACTTGAAATTTAAGGACTTAAAAATGGCTTAACTTCCTTCCAGAGAATCATATTGATTGTTTTTCTAGATAGTAAGTCATTCAACCTATTCTTGTGAATAAAATATTCTGTGCTGTCATCAATAGAAAATACTATAACACCAAATGAGAAAGGCAACTTAAAATCTGTGATGATTGAGAATGATTTCATGAAGTAGGTCGTATTTGAATTCTGCCTCAATGAATGCAGAGAATTTCAACCTGGTGGTGACAAAATCCTATAAGTGGGAAAGTCCAAGGAACTTTGTCAGGGGTAGAATAATTTAATGCTACCTATCAGTGCTCCTCTTTTAGCCTTAGATGTAACACTGTGCCTTTTTGTACCTTTTTTGTCATTTAGATTGTTATCATGGAAGTTCAAGGTTTAAAGTCAGTTGCTCCAAATCGAATTGTTTATTGCACTATGGAAGTGGAAGGTGGAGAAAAACTTCAAACAGATCAGGCTGAAGCCTCAAGGCCACAGTAAGCTATTAATAGTGTTTTTCTAATTGTAAAAGAAATGTGTTTTCTTTGTAGAATGATGTGTTATCTTAACATTCAAAAATTGCTGTTTTGATACCTTGTCTCAAGTGCAGAGAATCTATATTTGACTTTTTTGATGAAAATATTCTAATTAGAAGTATAGCTGTATTCTTGCCAAATATAAGTAGGAAATCTGATGTGCAGATGTGAAATTAATTATAAATGAATGAAATGTTTATAAATTATTGTAGAAGTGATACGTATCACTGGAATCACTGTAAAATGCCTGTGGGTAAATTTGCAGTGATGAGGATGTAACAAACAACCTTTTTATTTATATGTTCTATAAATGTGAATTTTTGGAAGAAGAGAGTAACAAAAGCTAGGATGGTAGCATGTTTGGGCAAAGAAAGAAAAGAATGGTTGACTCTCACTTTCTAAATGTCAGCCCATCAGCTCTCATTGTAGACATTATCTCAACCAGAAGTTGGCACATGTCACAGAAACTAATTTACAGTGGTCATACCAAAGAGGAACAAGCCTCCAATAATATATGATCCTATGAGTGGTAGAGCACAGGGAGCTGGTTCTAATGTCTAGCTCTGCATATGCTACAATAAGGAATATAATTTTCTTGCTAATATCACTACCTTATCTCAATAAACCCTTTTGTTCCTTTGGTTGGAGAAATTATCTGGAAATTATTTAGAACCATAGTAATTACAGAATTACCCTAGTAATAGCAAAAGCAAGAGTGTCTAGGGCTGAATTGAAGGAATGAAAATTGTTTAATTTTTCTTTAGTTCTTACCTGTTGGTATAAGGGTCATAAAATCTCAGAGCTGGATCCTACCCTAACGATCAACAAAGCCAATCTCTTCATTTTACATCAAGAAACTGAGACTCAGAAAAGTTAAATAATTTACCTAATATCATATATATATTGAGTCAAACTAAGATTGAGACTGTGGCCTTGGATTCCCTGTCCAGTATTTTTGTCACTTTAAAGCATCACTTTTAAAGATATTTGTTTTTTTAAATGCCCTCATTATACAAAGAACAGATTGTAAAGATGGAAGTAAAGTATTTTCTGATTCCCTCAGGATTATTAGTTTTATAGGGGGAAGAGACATGTTATGCTCAAATAAATATCAACCCAGTAAGTCAAAATGACCTAAGTGCTTTAGAGAGGTCATGAAGAATGATCTTTTAGACTCAAAGTAGGAGTGATCTATTCCAGTTGAAAGATCAGGGGAAGTTTCATGGTGATAGTGAGTCATGACAATGAATCCCAGAATCTTGGAGTTTGAAGGAACCTTAGACATAATGTAGTCCACATATGTCAGAATTTAAATCTCTAGGCCCAGTACTCTTAAGTGTGGCCAAAATCAGATTAAAATGTAATTTAGAAATATTTAACAAAATAAGCACCAATGCAATAGAACACAAAAAAAAATGTTAATATGAGGTTTTCTAAATCAGTATGCAACCTGTAGGGATATTTATGTATGGTCTGTTAAATTCCATTTCTATTTGAGTTTAACACTATTGATTTAGCCTAACCCTTTTACTTTACTAATAAAGAAACTGGTTCTTAAAAGGCTTTCCGATGAGAAAATGGCAGCACTGATTCTGGGTGTTTGACCTCCCAAGTCTTTTGACCTTCCGAGAAACAAGCATGGATTAGACTGCTATTATATACTAGATATTGTGATGCAAATTGGAGATTTAAAAAAATAAAATGGAATTAGTGTCTGCTCTTAAGTATCTTATATTCTGCTAGTGGAGACATGGAGACATGAAAATATATTAGTATACTATATATATATATATATATACATATACACATATATATACACATACACACACATACACATGCACACACACATATATACATATACACACATATAATGTACCTTCATATAGGCATGTACATACCCTTGTACTTTAAAATTTCCAAGTTTCACCTCTCTTAAAATTTTAGAACATGTCACTTGGTTTTGAAGTTTTAGTGTCCTTCTTAAATGTGAATATAACCAGAGTATTGGACCCATTATAATCTCTTGATTATATTGCTTGATCAAGGATGCCCTGATCATTTGGGAATGGGGGAGGGAAAGCCCTAGCAGCTACAGAAAAGATTTCACTTAGAAAATTTAAGAAAGAATAGGATTCTAGGAGGTAGAAGTAGGAAAGTAGTACTTTGCTAATATGGCTAACACCAGTCAAGAGGCACTAAAACGGGAAATGGAATTTTACTTATAAATAGAAGTCATGAAAGCCACTTAGGCTATACTATATTGTGCATGAAGGGGAGTAACATAGGGTTATAAAGGGGGCCTGGGGCCAAGTTGTGAAGGTCTTTAAAGGCCAAACAGAGGAGGCTCGTTAGAAAAGTATTTATTAATCATTACATCAAGTACTGGGGATTAAAAAAGAGACAAATATATGGTTTCTAACCTCAAAGGGGCTAACATTCTAATGGGAGAAACTATGTAATATATACAGAACAAATGGATGTTAGCAAGTAGGAGAGGCGACATAGTCGTGTCTGCTCTTTGGGAAAACTACTTTAGTAACTCAAGTGGAGGATGAATTAAAGCAGAGTCTTGAACCAGAAAGACTGATGGAAAGGCTATTATAGTCTAGGTGAGAGGTGATGAAAGCCTGCAGCACAGTGTTGTCTATTGGAGAGATTTGGACTTATGGGAGTGCTGTGACTATAGACAATGACAAGACTTGGGCTACAGTTTGCTTGTGTGGAGTGATTTTAAGAGAGGAGTCAAAGATGGCACCAGTGTTGCAAGCTGGATAACCAGGAAGATAATATGCCATTGATAGTAAAAGAGAGTTGGGAGAAGGAAATATATTGCATTTTGAATATGTGAAATTTGAGATGCCAGTGGAAAATCAGGTACAAGATGTCCAAAAGGGAGTTAGAGATTTGTTTCTGGAGCTCAGAAGAAAGACTAAGACTGTGTGAGTACAGACACACACACACACACACACACACACACACACACACATATGTATATGTGAAGAGGGAGATTAGAATCATAGAGATGATAACTGAACACATGGGAACTATTGGAATCACCAAAAGAGATATTGAGAAAAAGTAAAGAGGACTTGTGACAGACACCTGAATGAGGTGAGAGTGCAGAAATCCACCAGTGGATAGTGGACAAAATCTAAAGGAAGATACTGAGAAGGATCAACTCTGAAGAAAGGAGGGAAGCACAGAAGAGACAGAAAATATCACTAAAAAACCTAGGGGAAAAGAGGGTCAACAACAGCATCAGAGGCTGGAAAGAAATTAAAAATCATGTGAATTGAGAAAGGGACCACTAGATTTTATACTTACTTAATATTTGTTCCTACTTCTAACTGTGAACCTTTAGCATTTTTTCAGTAAGAGGAATGTGATAAAGCTTAAATACATTGTAGAAACACATTTTAGTAATGAAACCTTAATTGGAAGGCAGTCGCAGAGTTTTGAGGCAAAGATATATATATATGGGAAACTCCTGCAGTAGTCCAGGGGAGAGATGATAAGAACCTTTATTCCAGTGAGTTTTTTCACCTTGTTTAGAAGAGAAATATTTTGACAGGCAGAGATAGTTTTCTGTGATTTCTTTTTTTAACCCAGGATTTAACCTCTCTCTCTCTCTCTCTGCTGTTTTCTTTGATATTACAGATTTGTTTAGTCCTTTAGCTCTAGATTTCCAAGTTTGGGAATCTGACATGACTAAATGTGTAATAATGTGTATTTCTCTGTTCAATTCTACAAAATCTTTCTGATGAAATCTTATGCACCTTTCAAGATCTAATTCATTTATACTGCATAGATTTTTCCCTGATCCCCAACACACATCCCAATGAAATAGAAAAGGGTTCAACAAAATAAAGCCTATGCTACAGTTAGGAGTTGAAAGACCTGAGAGTCCTGCAAATGATGGCAGAGAATTCAAGACCATCATTATTCCTACTCCTATGCTTAATTGTAAGTCTTGAATATGAATTAATTAGAACTGAATCTTGAAACCTGGCTCATCATAGGAAGTATCTTCCCTATTAACACAGATTTGTGTAATTTGTTTGACCCTTTGGGAAGCAGGGTTCCTCTCACCTAACCCTTGTTGTCACAAATCATAGTATGCCCAATATTTATAGTCATTTGTCTTGTCTCACCTCCTGGTTTGTATGCTCCCTTGAGGTAAGAATTAACTTTTAATTTTTCTTTGATTCTTCACTCAGAATCTAACATGGTATCTAGAATGGACCTTCGATAACTATTCATTCAATGAAATTGAATGGCATCAATTAAGACTGATGAGATTAATTAGAGTATTAGAAAATTTGTGTTATAACTGATTCTAATTCATGACATCAAATCTGAAGGAGAGAGAAGTAGAATTGAGCTTGAATTCCTTTTACAGGGGAGGGAGAGATGGTGGCTACAAATTCTTCTCTGTTGCCATACCCCTAGAATCAACCCACCCCATAATTACTTATTTTGTGTATAAAAATATTAATTCAAAATGTTAATGCCTAGCCTTTTATGCTTAAGTACCTTGAAGCACTAAAACAATAATGTATATTATTAAATATGTAGGGCTCATTGTCATTATTTGTGACACTAGATTTTTTTCTCCCAAAAGTTAATTCACTTAGCATGGACATATGATCATAACTTTAAAACACTAAATATTAAAGCATACATAATGAAGTAATTTATGGATTATATAAACTGAATTCTTTGACATGAATTAAAATGCATTGAAAATTAGGTTGCAATATATACAACTTTTGGAAGTTTTAGAATAATAATTAAAAGGGATCTGATAATATCTTTATATCTAATTAGCCTTGGGGTTTAGTCTTTTGAAACCCTCTGAAACCTCAAAAGCTTCCGTTTATCTTTGTATACAAGTATTCCAGAGAAGATTGTTTAAAAAATGGTTTTTCTGAAATGCTTACCAACCACAGATTTTCTCAATTATATAGTTACTTTATCCTTGAAATCATCTTACTCTACAGGATGGAAATTGCATTATCTTCCATCATCCCAGTAAATCATGCCTCTGACACGTTTTCTACATTTTATTGCTTCAACAATTTGGGCTTTGCTGGAGAGCAATTCAGTTTTCCCTCTGTTACTAATTAAAATGCCTTACTTCATCCATATTTTCCAATAAATCTAATCAAGATACTTAGTCATTGCATCTTTTATTCCTATAATGTAGATTGCCCTCTCAATATTTAGATGTAGACAGCATGTCCAATCAGATTCCTCTTTGAGTCTAAGACCACTGTTTTAAAGAAAAAAATCACTTTAATGATGCTTAGTACATTTTGGTGGATGCAGGATAGTTTCTGCAGGTTGGGATCCTGTTGCTTATTTCTAGGAAGGAAAGGAAATGAATAAATAGCATTTTAATGCTATACAGGCTCCTTCTACCACCATAAAAATGTTAAAAGAAATAATTTGTCACAGGCCAATTTGGAGAAAGTTTCTAATGGGCAATGGGTGAGGTAAGGTAGTATCCAGCTCTCAGCCTAGGGCCTGCTTATGGAATGAGTGCCAGGCTAGAGACTGAAGTGCTTACCAATTTTAAATGTGGTCTATAGCCAGGGTGGGTTAAGGAGGGGATGAATAATATTACTAAAGAATTGGATGAAACAGGACCGGAGGAGTACCAGAAAAGAGATTAAAGAAGTCAGCTTAGCCAGGAGCAGGTCCAATAAAATACTGGTTTAAGACGTGGGGAAATAGAATTCTGAGCACATATTTAATAACTAAATGACTCTGAATAAGCAGTATACTTGTCAGCAGGGTCAAATGAGATGTTTGTAAAGCAGTTACCTCAGGGACTTTCACATAGTAGGTGATTAATAAATAAGTAGTTTCTCTATCTTCCCCCTTCCCAAGATCTTTAAAAAAAGAAACTAGGGGGTTTACAAAAGACTCCTAGACATACTTTCAAAAATATTTTTAAAAAGTAAAAATCACGTCATCAAATAAAGCATCCTTAAACATCAGCCCAAAATTTTATTTTGTATTTCATTTAACACATGTTGGTGTGGGATGGGGTACGATTAGTCTTTTTGTATATCTGTTTGTGCAAATCCACCTATTACAGAAGGAAAAAAATCTAACATTTGTGCAGGGTCACAGTTACTATTAAGCATGACAGGACTATTCAAGTGGCATTTCATAGATAAATTATAGTTCTTTAGCTGACAAATTGAAAGCCCCTTTAGAGTACAAAGCCCAGGCAAAATTACCCTATTGCTGCCCTCTAGCCCTGTAAGCCACTGACTTTTCAAGTGTATTCCATCTCTGAAAAGGAGATGCACCAAACAGTATCAGCTGGTACAACTAGATTTGCTGTCTGGAGTTTTATTGAAGGTTTTTTAATGAAAATAACTTATTTTAAGTTTCAGAAGGGAGATATGGGGGACAAGTAAGAGATTGATATTCAGTAACTTGAACCTTGCACTGAAAACAGACTGAGGAGCCCCATGTTTATTAGGAAGACACCAGTCATTAGGGCAGAGCATTCAGACTCCTTTGTTGTATATCTCTGTGGACCAAGCAGAGAATGCTGCTGCTGCTGCCGCTTCCCTGATGGGAAATTCAAAGCCCAAAACACATAACTATAACAATATGTGAAGATACCAAAAGGTTTTGGCAGCTATAACTGAAAGCAATTCAGAATGGCAAGACATTTGCATTCATGCTTGTGTAATTAAAGTATCCACAGAAAACCACCTGAGCTGTTTTATCCTTGAGATATATTATTTTTCATTTTAATGTGTTATATCAGAATACGCTTTCCAGTAGCATTTAATTTGTTAGCTCTTGTAGGATTGTTATAGAAAGCATGTACTATTAATTCTTTGTGATTAAAAAAAGTGATGAGGGGACCCACACTTTAATCATCCAGAAAAACAAACAACCCCCCCACATTTGTGTACAATTGTTGATTTATTAACAAGCATATATTAGTTGTTTTCTTTGTTCCTGGCATTGTACTTTTTTAATTAGAGATTTTTCAAGCCAAATCTGAATTTTCTTTGATGGAGGAAATTTCCTTTGCTATTGTAGATCGCCACCACTCTGCATCTTGGAACTTTAGTTTGTTAAAACACTCACCCATGGTCACACAACCAAGAGGTGTCAAATTAATCTTCTTGACTTGGGATAACTAAATGGTGCTATGACTAGAACAAACAGTCAAGTGAATCCGATTTTAAATCTGCATTCAGACATTAACTAGCTCTGTGACACTTCTTTTGTAAAATGGAATACATATACTGTTGAAGGAAATGACAGAGAATTCCATTATCTGCCAAAAAAGCTCATGTACAAAACGTCCATGAGGGTCACAGAGTATCAAGACATGAACAAAAATAACAACTTCTTGACTTCTACTTCTCTATGTTTCTCATATTCTAGACTTTATTATTGTTATTCAAAAACAAAAGACAATGTAACATGTTGTATTAGGTGAAGGATGAGGGTGTCAGCCGGTTTTCCTGTACTGTCTCTGCCTGCTTCTAGGTCAAGGTATGATCCTAGATCATTCTGCTGGACTTGACAGTCTCCTGAAAGGCTCCCTAACAGACCACTGCCCAGCCACTGACCCATCGACGTGATTCTCCATCCTAAGGACCCCTTGTTCTTGGTAGCACCTGTAGGTTAACAAACCCTCTGTCAGAAAACTTTGATCTTAGAGGACATATGAAGGATTATTGTCCTGAACTAAGGATTCAAACTTTTGGGAAAGAGCTCTCCCAAAAAAAAGGTCACCCACAGTCCATCACTAAGCTTTAATGAAGCACTTTCTAGGAGCCAGGCTAGCAAAGAATGACACCGTCCCTCCTCTCAAGGGCTTTGTCTTCTCTCAGAGAAGAAAACATCTGGGTGTCTGTAAATATCTATCTATAGGTGTGTGTGTGTGTGTGTGTGTGTGTGTGTGTAGTTGCATGTATGCATAAATGCATTTTGGATAAATACAAAATAAACAAGTCATGGGAAGAATGACGCTAGCAATTGGAGGGAAAAAAGAAAGATCATATTAAAAAAAAGTCTTGCTTGAATTTTATCTTGCAAAAAAGCAGGATTTGATAAGATAAAGAACAAGTGCATTCCACACATGGAAGATTTCTAGAGAAAAAGGACTGAAATCAGAGATAGACTATCTCCTATGAGGGAAGGCTTGTTTGGCTGCACAGGAGAAGACAGAAAGTTAGTTAAGTATTATGACCCTACTGTGAGTCTGAGCATACAAAGAAAATCAAAAAGAGCTCAGGGCATCTTATCCTTCGCAGCATGTTAAAATAATCAGCTCATTTAGCTTAGGAAAAGTTGACTGGTCCTCAGATCCATCTGTCCCTTTCTTTGTTTTATGGAGTTTATAGTGGATAAAGTGTTATTGATCCAATCACCATAAGTTATTGCCGTCTAATCTCAGAGATTTAGCCTTTGGCCCTAATTAAAATTTTTATCTCTAGCTAACCACTGATCTTTAAATGTTTGAGAGGGAAAAAATGAGGCTACATAACACACTTAGCTAAAGGAATGAACAGAGTATTGTTAATTGTTAATAGACAGGTATAAGGAGGAGAACTAGGGGAAGAGCTCACTTTTTTAAACTTCTCTCAGTCCTTGAAGAAGTAGGTGCTTCTAATACCTTCTGCCTGCCTCTTTTGTTCCCAAATTCTCATGGGCCAGATGGCGAGCTTTGGTTTCTCCCTTATTAATTGCAACTCATCTTCCTTTCACTTTCCCCTTTCATCTGTTGCCCTTGTTCTGTTGGGGCTTTCTCTCTCATCTCATTAAAATCCTGGGCAGGGATAGGAATTCTTTCTCTCCTCTGTCACTGTGGCTCCTCACTTCTCATCATCCTCAACCCAATTAAGAATTCCTAGGCATGACTCAGGTGTGCGTTCTGTGGCTCACCAATTGCATTTGTCCCAAATTGAGAAGGAATGAGATGGAATGTATTTTTCTCAGAACTCCATATCATTACTCAGGGTTCTAGTCACTTTTTTATTAAATATACAAAAATGTACACTGGAATAAGACTCATGGAATTTATCAGATGAATAATTATAACTAATATTACATAGCTATTTAAGACTGTCATGCATTATCCTCTGACTACATTAACTCCGTTTCACAGATGAGGAAAGTAAGGCTTTAAAAAGACTTTTAAGGGGTGGCTAGGTAGCGCGTAGTGGATAAAGCACCCGCATTGGAGTCAGGAGTACCTGGTTTCAAATCCGGTCTCAGACACTTAATAATTACCTAGCTGTGTGGCCTTGGGTGAGCCACTTAACCCCATTTGCCTTGCAAAAACCTAAAAAAGGAAAAAAAAAAGACTTTTAAGTTCTCCTGGCAAGAGAACTAGAAAGTAGTTGGGAAAGGGATTTAAATCCAGCAACAAATTTTGTGATTTCATTTTAAATGTACAAAGGAACATAACCTCCTACTGGGACTGTTGTTGACGACACTGTCTGGAATTTTCCCACTACATCTGTTAAAAGCCAGTACTTCCGTTAATGAAATATATTTTTGTCATTGGATGCTCTGAATTAAGACAGGTTTTCTGAGAAAAGTGGGAACTAATTAGCACACAAAGTTTAAAGAAAATTTTAGATTTGGGAGAAAGATAAAAACCATTCAAAAATTATTTATATAAATTTATACTGTCCTTAACAGTATTATGCAGTTAGGGAAACTAGGTGGCACAGTGGTTAAATAATGGGGTTAGAGACAGAAAAAGTCATCTTTGTGAGTTCAAATCTGATGTGTGACCCTGGAAAGTCACTTAATCCTGTTTGTCTCAGTTTTCTCATATGTAAAATGAGAAGAAAATGGCAAGTTACTCTGGTGTCTTTGCCAAGAAAACCTCTAAAGGGGTCACAAAGAGTTGGCCACGGCTGGGAAAAAACAAAACCAAAAACTGATTCAACAACAACTACAACAAAAGATCTGTTGTCGGGAGAGCTGAAAGAAGCCAGGGATTCTGGTTCCATACTTAAATTCTTAGATGATCCTAGACAAATTACTTATCTTTTTGAAATATTAATTTCCTTATTAACAAGAAGGGTAGGCAGGGAGTTTGGAACTTTAAATCTAAGAAACAATTAATTTAAAATAAACAAGCGGAAAAAAAATTAAGATTCAAAGTCTCAGTTCTCAATCTATGATTTTTTAAACTTTTAAGCTATAAGACATATAAGCTTCCTTACAAGAAATTAGAATCGTCTACTTCTCCAAATCCTAGATGGGCCTACCTTAACACAAAACCATATGGGCTCCTCAGGTCCTGACACAGGGAGATAAGATATTGCTGCTTTCCCTTCAGAAAGACTAAGTGATAAGAAAGAGTTCTTCCTACTACCCTCTAGGAGAAAGAGTAGAAAGGGAAAAACTTAGACCTGTGGTTCTCCAAACTTTGCCTAGTAATTCTTTTCTTAATGCAAGCACAAGTATGTCTTTCCTAAAGCCTTCTTCTCTGTGTGCTATGGTGGTTGGAAACACCACCAAACCCTCAGTATTCCATGTTTTATGGACCTGAAAAATAATAGAGATGTGCTCCCTTTTTCAAAGGACAATTGCATTTTTAAGATTTTTTAAACCTTTTCTTTGTAATAATACAAAAAATGAAACCAATTTTAGGAAGAATAAGGAATTATGTTCCTTACTGAAGACAAGAATCTAACAGTGAAAAACCTTTGAGCTCAAAGAATAGGCAGATGAACACACTCTTATTCAATCCCTATTATTTTTTTTAGGTTTTTGCAAGGCAAATGGGGTTAAGTGGTTTGCCCAAGGCCACACAGCTAGGTAATTATTAAGTGTCTGAGACCGGATTTGACCCCAGGTACTCCTGACTCCAGGGCTGTGCTTTATCCACTGCCCCAGCTAGCCACCCCATTCAATCCCTATTATATGCAAGATCATCATCTAGATACAAAAATTAGAAGAAAAGAAACACAATCCTTGCCTTCAAAGAATTTATATTCAAGCAAGTAGAAGGGGAAGAGAGCAATTAAATGTGTATACAGATAAACAATAAAATAATTTAAAATAACTTCAAAAGGAAAAATGAAGAATCTTGCCTTCTATTTTATTCCCCACACTCATTGGGCCAAGTATTTTAGATAATAAATACTGGGGGGGGGGGGGGGGGCAGCTAGGTGGCCCAGTGGATAGAGCACTAGCCCTGGAGTCAGGAGGACCTGAGTTCAAATATGCCCTCAGACATTTAAGAATTGCCTAGCTGTGTGACCTTTGGCAAGTCACTTAACCCGATTGCCTTAAAATATAAAACAAAAAAACTATGAATAAATACTGATTGATTGATCTTGAGGTTTCAGGAAAGGTTTTTTTTTTTTTTTTAAGGAAATGAAACCTAAGGTTTATGATTAGGAGGAAATTAAAGATTCTACACATGAATGTGAAGTAGGAATCCCTTACAGACAAGAGAGATTCCCTTTGCAAAGTCATGGCAGCAGAACTGGAATGTAAGGATGAGCAAATAATACATTTTGATTGTAACAAAGAATATATGAAGGAGAGTAATAAGAGAATAACCAGAAAGATAAGTGAGAGCCAAATCCCAGATGGCTTTAAATGCCTGCCTGAGAATTTTGTGTTTTTTTCCTGGAAGCAGTAGGGAGCCACTAGAAATCTTTAAGTATAGGAGTGATGTATCTGTGTTTCAGGAACAATCAAGTAGGAGCATTGTGAAGGATAGAAAAGAAGCTGTAAGAAAAGAGGCTAATTGGAAGTTACCTTGAACAAAGTATTTGATCACAGATTTGACAGTTTACTGGATATAAGAGGTGAGAGAGAGAGAGAGACAGAGAGAGAGAGAGAGAGAGTTGACATCAAAGTTGAGATAGTGAGACAATCTTCCAAGATAAATGGATGATTGTGACAGGATATGCTGCCTCAAAACAAATTGGGAATTTTTGAAGGATAGGTTTTAGGGGAGAATGTAGCTCTATTTTGGACATGTTGAGTTTGATATCCCTATAGAGCATGTTCATTCAGTAGACAATAGGTAATATAAGATGAGTATTCCAGAGAGAGATGATGTTTGCACATAGAAATTTAGGAAATATGCCCATTTAATGGGTTGGACTAAGATGATGATCTGCTTGGGAAATGTCCCTTCTTAATGGCCTAGGTAGACTACAATGATGATCTGGCAAAGACTGAAAAGAAATTGTCAGACAGGTAGGAGAACCAGGAGAATCAGTGTTATAGAACCTTGAGGGAAGGGTGTCCAAGAGAATGATAGAGAGGAGATATTTAGTTGCATGAAAAGTTGGAAAGGTGAAGGGGCAGCTAGGTGGCACAGTGGATAAAGCACCGGCCCTGGAGTCAGGAGTACCTGAGTTCAAATCCGGTCTCAGACACTTAATAATTCCCCAGCTGTGTGGCCTTGGGCAAGCCACTTAACCCCATTTGCCTTGCAAAAAAACCCTAAAAAACAAAAAAAAAAGTTGGAAAGATGAAACAGCATGAGAACTGCCTGAGAAAAGACCATTAAATTGAGCAGTAGATCTTTAAGATTGAACAATTTCAATTGAGTGATGGGGAAAGGCTCCAGATTTGATGGGACTGGGAAAAGGTCCAGAGATAAATCCATTGGACAGCAAGCTCAGTATTATTAAGATGCTCATCAAAAATTAACATGATCATTTTCTTCTTTGGGAGACGTAATTTACAAGAAGAAGGAATTGATAATCCCTCTGTTTCCTGCCCTGGTGAGATTATACATATCTGTTAGGTTAGGACATCACAGTTTGAGAAGGATGCTGATAGATATTGAAAGGTCTTGAACCCATGTCACAAAAAGGATGAGTTGAATTGAAGACTTTTTGACTAAAAATACATTAGAGAAATTAAATGGTATAGTTATTAAGTAAAGCAGAAAGAAATTCAGTACTGTGAAAAACTGGGTAGGTGATGAGAAGTGCAAAGAATCAATAATCAAGGCATAGACAAACAGTTATAAGGAAAGGGAAATGAAGTGAGTGTAAAAGAGATGGTATATAACAAGAAGAGCAAAAATATTTATTTCAAATAACTGATTGGCATTGTAAAGAGTCTTGGCTCTTATCTGCTTTCTCATATTCTCTCCTGTGTAACTCACTTAAACTGATTTCAAAACTCAGATTCTATATAGATAAAATGGATAGAATTTTATTCTATTTCACAGAGATGTTGTGAGAATTAAATGAGATCTAATCAAATGAGATAATACCAACTATTAAAGTACTGTATGAATGTTTACTATTCTTAATATTTAATAGTGTTTCTAATCTGCCTTGGAAGAGGTACTATGGTATAATGCAAAGACCACAGGACTCAGAGTTAAGAAGACTTGGATTTTAAGTCCTGGTTCTGCCATTTTACTACCTGTGTAATTTGGGGAAGGAAGTCTCTTAACCCATCTGGGCCTCATTTTTACTCATGTAGAAATTTATAGGTTGAAATAGATCTTATTAAAGGTCACTAGTCATTCTGAATTTCCTGATGCATAGAATTTTTTAACTTTTCTGGAACAATTATCTTTGAGAGGGGCATGCTTTTCATATGTCTAAGACAATGTCCATTTTCCTAATTTGGCTATTTTCTTTCACATTTTTATCTGTAAGCTTAGGAATATCAGAGAGGTGCCTAATTTGGGCTTGAGTAGTACTAAAAATAAAAGTTAAGACTGTTTCCTATGATTAAGGGGATCCTTTTCTTATCTCCCTTCCCAGCCCCCTGGCTTGTGTGAATTATTGTCTGTATTCTATTAGCAATTTTGTCATGCTTTTTTACTTAAAGCTAAGCTGGTGACCATCTTTTAAACTTGAAAAGTTGATTTCCCAAAGAAAGTCACATTTTTCAGCATGAATAATGCCCAAGTGTCATCTATCAGTGAAAGCATTCTGCAGTTGTCATATGTTTACTCGAAAAATCAGTTTTGTTTCGCACTTCATGTCAGCAGAGATTTATATTGTTTTTGGTAAAATGTGGTTGTCAAAGTATTTCAGGATTTGTGTGATGTAGCATTCTACAAATACTGACAGTAAATCTACAGCTGTATCTTCCATATTGGCACAGTATGCTAATACATAATGTACAAAATACTTTCCTGTTCTGCTCCATGACCTATTGAGCTGAACTTTAGCTTAAAATTCCCATGAACATCAACTGATGTGTGGATCCAAAGAAGAAAGACTTTCGAACTGAGCAGTATTAACCATTGGGCCAAAGTATAACTCAGACTGAGGAGTATTTGGACTCATACAAAGCAAGAAATATCTTGCTTTCTTTCTCTTGCAAATCCTCTGAAATGAGACAGGCAGGAAAGTTACATTATGCAAGATTTTAAATTTTAAAATAGCCTTGATAAACCAGAGATTCAGAAAGTTTAGTCAGTTAAATGAATTTATGTTGTGCTGTTTTCAGACAGGATACCTGTGAAATAATCCATTGCAAAATGTGTAAATAATTGGAAATTAATTGGAATCAGTTAGGATTTTTAATATTTTTTTCTGTAAGATTTATAATGTGTAGAATAAGGTATAGATTAAAGATTATCCCAATTCTTATACCCAATGAACTTAAGCTAAAGTTTCAATCCCATGGATATAGTTAGCTTTGGAATAGTTATTAATCAAAATTATGGAAATAAAATTTATGAAAATGGGAAATTTGGTTAAATATGAACAAAGTAGGTGATTAATTATACCCTAGGTAATTTATGCTTTTACATTCAATCAGCAAGTATTTATTAGATGATTACTATGTTCTAGGTATTTTACAAACATTAAATACAAAGAAAATAGAATTTTTATGTTTTTGTTTATATACTCTAACATCAAAAATTTGATTGATTCTAGTTTCAACTCCAGTTTTACTTCCAAAACTGTAATACTATATTCAGTTACTTAACTTTTAGAAACCCTTTTTATATGTGCAAGCTAAACTACTAGAGGAAAGCAGTAGGGTACCAACCCTGCTCCCAAATCTTCTACATTGTAAACTCAGGAAAGGCATATATACAAATAAACTATGATAAAAGAGGGAAAGGCAAAGAAGAGGTTTTGCATTGTGCTAAGAGAAATCTGAAGAGAGAGAAATCATTCCACTTTTTAATAGGGAAGGAAATGGCAGGAGAGGCTCATGGAAGAGGTTACAAATGATTGTGTTCTCCCTAAGTTCTTGGACAGGGGGAGAAAGACAGATCCCAGGTATGAAGCAAGGTTCACTACATGAAGAATTCTAAGTGTGACTAGTTTTATGTAATTTCTTAAGTAGATTACTGAATTTGTACAAAGTAGAAAGCACTGTTATATTTTTAATTTGAAAACATTTTTTAAAAATCCCATGTCGTCATTTAGTTTCATATTAACCTCATGATCCTTATCATGATTCCTAAGGTCTTTTGGCTATTTTTTTTAACCTTTGTAAAGTAACTTGATTGAGGAATAATAATTAGAATTACTTTTAAAATTTGTAATTAAAATAAACACTTAATATGCAAGTGAATGAATGTTGAAAATTTTCTATAACATGTAATTGGAAAAATAAAATAAAATATCAGTTACAAAATGCTTAATTTCATTTTCTTGTGGGGATGTAAATTAGTCTAATCTTCCTTCACATCTCCCTGCCTTGTACTCTTGAGATCTCATCACTGAACTACTGTTGACTTTCAGGTGATATTTGTTTCTTCATTGGTTGGTCACATATTACTCAGTGGTTACCCTGCTTAATGTTTTGCCAAATATTCATACAAATCATGATAAACTTTTATGGTTAGCTAATAAGGATTTTTTAAATTAACTGTTTTTAAAAATTTCACATCTAACCCTTTATATTAACTTTGTCTTCTCAATTAAGAAAAAAGCAAACAGGACAGCTAGGTGGTGTAGTGGATAGAGCACTGACCCTGGAGTCAGGAGGACCTGAGTTCAAATCTAGCCCCAGACACTTAATAATTGCCTAGCTGTGTGACCCTAGGCAAGTCACTTAACCCCATTGCCTTAAATAAAAATTAAAAGAAAAAAGAAAAAAGCAAACAAACCACTAAATAAGCCCTTTCTCAAAGTTTAGTGACATCAACTTTTTAAAGTTGAAAATTATTCTATAAGTTTTTCTTTGTGTAAGACTTTTTGAAGGAGGTTTTGGGGATTTGATTTCATCTTCCTTATGAGGAAACATAAGTTCCATTCATTTTTTGAAGGTGAAATGATAGTGTGATATAGGAGACATAGATCTTTTAGCTGCTCAGGGAAGAATAGAGATGGTTAGTCAGACTTTGGGGAAAGACCTACCTCTTTGCTAAGCAAAGAGACAAAGTCCAAATATGAATCAATAAAGTATAAGGCAAAAAAACCAAACCAGGATTTCTTTGGAATGTCAAAATTCAAGAGGACAAAGCTAATAAGAATGCAATTGCAGGAACAGAGATTTAGAGAGAGTAATAACAGATTAGAAAGCAAGATAACAGGGCCCTAGGCATTGTGGATTTTATTGACTCAGCTTGTGTCCCTAAAGTTTCAGTGTTTTGTAATGGTCACTTATGTTCCCTTCCTGAGGTTTTGTATCTGCACTGAATCAGCCACATTGGTAAGACCCTGGGCTCAAACTGACAATGTTTTTAGGTAGACTTTAGAAAAATATAAAAAAAATGTCTATTTTTCAACTCAGAGAGAAAAACTTTATTTTGACACTATTATACCAACACCCTACTGTTGACCAAATTAAGAGTGAAGAACTGGCCAATTTTGAGGAAGGTGCTGAATTAGCAATTTTGGCTCAGGCTCCCTTCTTGAGAAGAAATTCAAGATGGACTTAATTGGCAAATAATCTACAGTAAAAGTTCACCTGAGACAAGTCTATGTGCAGTTCCCAGAGTGCTGCAGTGTTTCATTTTCTTCCCTCTGCCATATCAAAGCATTTACTGACAGATGGCAACATTTGAGTCCTAATAAATTTGGCAAAGTCTGGCAAGAGTATTTTCTAAAATTTATTATTTGAATGTGAAAAATGACAAGTTCTGCAAAGCTCTGCCAACATGGTAGGAAATGATGCTCTTATGTTTTCCTTGGTTTCTACATTTTTTGATATTTTACATTTAAGTATATATCTAGCATAAAATATGTAGAAAATTATGTATCCAAATTATATTAATCCAGTTAAAAGTCAGTTTTTCTAATAAAATTTATAAACTTACTCTCAAAATTTTGAGTCAGAAATTTTGCCTAGAAGTTATTTGTTTTTCCTTTAAAAATTATTAAGACAAGAAGCTTAATGTTAATATAAATTGTAAACAAACTTACTATTTAACTCCAAACTCAAGGTTACATTTTGAGTGCAAGAGGCCCCATTCCATTATTTGTCCCAGAGCAGTCTATAGTGTTTCAGGATATGATCTTTGTCTTCCCTCAGTATCTATGACATTAAACCCCTTTATAGGTAAAATTATCTTTTTTTAAATTTTTTTATTTATTTAAGGTAATAGGGTTAAAGTGACTTGCCCAAGGTCACACAGCATAGGCAATTATTAAGTGTCTGAACTGGATTTGAACTCCTGATTCCAGGGCAGGTGCTCTATCCACTGTGCCACTTAGCTGCCCTGAAATGTTCTTGTAATTTTCAAACTTAAAAAGCATAGTTTTATAAATTCTTAAGATCAGAACCAGATTTTTTTTTTTAGTTTTTACAAGGCATTGGGGTTAAGTGGCTTGCCCAGGGCCACACAGCTAGGTAATTATTCAGTGTCTGAGGTCAGATTTGAACTCAGGTACTCCTGACTCCAGAGCTGGTGTTCTGTCCTCTGTGCCACCTAGCCATCCCAGAACCAGAATTTAATTCTGTCCTTATAGCATCTTAAGTTGTGTTCTCTGTTTTGAAGTCTTAATTAATAATTCAAGCTACATTTAAGATCTGACTCAAAATTGTCTTCCTACTCTCAATTTTTGTGTCACATTTAAATTTTTACATACTGGAATTATTAATTCTTAGAAGTACCCAGGGCAGACGTTTAATTTGTTTATTTGTTTAGTAACCTTTTTGACATTTGAGCTAATTTCTCTTTGAGGATATTTATAAGCATTTTTCAAAGAAATCCACCAACCTTGCTAGTGACTTTTATTACCCACTTCCCGTTGGTGGAACCCTTATAAGACCCCCTGAGCTTGAGTGCTTCCCACTGAGCCTTGCTTTATTGCTGTCTCTACATGGAGAAAGAGGGGGAATCCATATATATTGGGAATGGGAAGAAGAAAGAACTATACTAATGACTTCTCTTGGGTAGCCCTAAGAGTTTGGTTTGTTGTTTTTGTTTTGTTGACTTAATATGGAGTGTCCATCTATTTTCTCCTCATTAATTTTTTAACTTTTCCTGAGAATTACTAAATAGGCAGTGTGTTCACAAAATTAATCACAGGTTAATGAATAGTAAAATTATGTTGTTTTATATCACCTCTTAAATAAATTAGGCTACACTTATGGAGGATAATTTATTCGCTAAAGGAATACTCTTTATCTTTCATAGGTGAACATTAAAGTCCAAGTAGTGCATGGATCATTATCATTTATTCACCAAGGCATGAGACATTATTTGTATTGTAGGTTTTTATCAATCAGTTAAGAAATCAGACAGCTAAATGACACAAAGAATAGTCTTGGGTCTGGACTCAGAAAGATTTCTCTTCCACTTATTAGCTGTGTTACCCTGGGCAAGTCACTTCACCTATTGGCTTCAGTTCATCTGTAGAATGATCTGGAGAAGGAGATGGCATACCTCTCTAATATCTTTTCCAGTAAACCTCAAAATGTGGTCCCAAAGAGTGAGGCACAACTGAAAAAGCAGCCCAACAACTGTACAAAATCATGCATAAAATGTTTTGATAATCTAGTGTACATCTTTTTTTAAAAATCTTCTTAATAAAGCCAGTACATGTAGAGGAAAAAAAAGGCAAATCAGCCTCAGGTTAAAAAGAGTTCTTACATAAGAAAGAGTAATTCAGAATATCACTTATACTGAATGATAGATTTTTGCTTAAGAAGAATATCACATTGACAAATCTGTCAATCAAGTTCAGTAAGGCGAAGTGACACCTGGGGAAGAAAATAACTCATTATCCCAAAATGATATTCCTAGAAATAAAGCTACATATCCTTTCACATATCTGAATCTGTGTATAAAATAAAATATATATGCATGATCATGCTTAAGTCCATGGACTATGTGTATACACATATGAAATATACTTCTGACCAGAATGGAGTGATTTCCCACTTTTCCAAACTTCTCTACAGTTAAAAACAGTTGACTGAATGGCATTGAGCAACAACATATACATATACATATATATATATATATATATATATATATATATATACATTTATATATATAATCTCAAATACTTATTATGTTTAAGACACTATTCTGGATGCTAGTGAAAACAAAAGGAAATTTAAAGCAGTTCCTGCCTGTGAGGAGCTTACCTTCTTCTAGAGTATATGATACCTACATTTTAAATAAATATATGTGTGTATGTATATACATATATATATATATGCACAGTCATTTCAAAAAAGAGAAAGTAATAATAACTGGGAAAATCCAGAAGGTTTAATCTCTTGTAGAGGGTGCAACTTGAACTGTACTTTGAAGAAATTAGGCGATTCTAAGAGGCAGAGGTGAGGAGGAAAGACACTATGGACATAAGGTAGGTCCAGTGCAGAAATATAGTGTAGAGACAGAGTAAGAGACAGCTAGCCAGTTTGATCATAAGAAAAGAAGTAGTAATATAAGATCAGTCTGAAAAAGCATTTAGAAGGCTGAAGATTTTATTTTTTGTTACAGATGCAAAAGAGTGTTTGATGCCCCGTTGTACCTTTTCAAAGTAAAAATAATGTAATAATCCCTTATTCCCCTTAAACAGCCAGGGAATTTGTTTAGCCACAGAAATGTTTCAAAAATTATTTAAAACATTTCAATAAATCATTTAGAGTCCCTCGGCTAAAGAACTATTTAAAAGTAAGCTTTCATTATAACGCTTTCAATACTCTTTTAACAAAATAGTCAAAAATGAAAGGATATTTTTCAAGAGAATATATTTAGGTATTAGAACATCACATTGAACTAAATGAACAATTATTTATATATACATACACACACATGTATACATTCACATCCTTTCACATTATTACTTTCAAATCACATTATTTAACATTTTAAATTCTTTTTATTTGAGAGCTCAGAGTGATGAATAGAACTAGTGACTTGGTAATCTGTATAAAGTAAAATTTCATGTTTGAAAATAATTAAATGCCTAGATCTGTACCTAAATTTAATGTGCTTATGTAGATAATTGTAATGATTAAATAATGGATAAAATGTTTTCCCCCTTTCCCTTTAGAAATCATATTTCCATGTTCATATCAATATGGAAATTTTTCAACTCTGTTTTTAGAAATCTTGCATGTTGTTCACATTGAAACATTTCTATGTTCTTTGATTAAGGGAGTATAAAGGCATAATTAAATTTTGTAATTCTCTCAAGGAAATAAATATGTTAGATATATATTATGTTATTTGACAAGCTAACATAATAGCTGTCAGATGTTAAAAGTGAATTATCTATAACTTTTCATATCAAATCAGGATAATTTTTGGATCTCACACCCTAGAAAAAGTTGATTTCTTTTTCAAAATTTTATTTACAGGCATATTTTTGAAAGAAAGAAAAACTATCAGTTTATCATAGTCTAATAATTAAAATTCATGTAACATAATATTTGTAACATGCTCTAAAATTGTTTATTAATCAGACACAGTATAAGTAGAATAAGATATTTAGGTAAACTCTAGACTCTTCTGGTTGATCTTAACAAACTGTTGCCCAGGTCTTAGGATGATAGCCTCAGAATTACAAGGGTTAGGAAAAGGCTCCATTAAGAATTGTGGTTGTTCAAGTTTGAATCAGTAGGAAGGGAAATAGTCCATATAGATCCTGGCTTGCACAGGTCATTGCAGTGGGAGAGAATGATCCACCCTGTGGACAAAAAATAAAAATGTATTTCAGGGAAGCTTGAGATAGGCTAGGTCACATAGCAATGAAATAATCACCAAAAGTTCAAGACAAGACTAGATTCCATCAAATGCACTATCTTTGTGTTACTACAAGTTGACTACATTTTTAATTCTCTTCACTTACAGAATCAGAATCCTTCAAAACATAATCTGTGATATCTTCTTAATAAGACTCTTCAGAGTTCTAAATGTCTTAGATGATATTTAAGTGTTTGGAAAACCATCCAAAAATGATACCCACCACAAGTCTGTGTTACCATGGCTACAAGAAAATAGTTTTGTTTTAAATTCGCCCAAGAGAGAGTAAATCAGTCCCACACTTTGCAGCATGTTTTCAGTGGATGAGTATTGGTGAACTTAAAGAATGCCAAAGACTAATTCAAAACAAACAAACACAATACTGGCTTTGCAGCCAATTGGTTAAAAAAAAGAAAGAAACTTGTTCTAGAAAATTCTCTCAGAAGACTCAGAAGTGCCTTCTAAAGGTAAAAGCAGCATACAGTCTCTGTCACATAATAGGTGATTTCCAAATCTTGATTTATTATTTCATCTCAAAACTATCTATGAAGACATATCTTTAATGGGTTTTTCCTCAAAACCAGATATGAAAGCTCACTTGAGGAATTCACATTTATTAGAGAAGTTAGAAGTAGGGCCATAACAGCAATCTTGTCATTTAGTTTGATATATGGATATCTAAAATGTAGGGCTCAGTCAAATTATTTTATTATTTATTATTTTCAGCATCTTATGCTATGTATGATTAAAATTGACTTTTCACAGTACTCTGTCTTAATCAGATAACTTTTTAAGTGTCATTCAGTTCTGGGTATCATATTTTAGGAGAGTTATTAATAAACTAGAAAACATCTAGAAAATGGTAATCAAAATCAATCAATAGAGAGGAGCCTTGTCTTTAGATAATAATATCAGATGAATATATAATATGTAGAATTGAATGATGCTTAGCTTGAAGGAGAGAAGATTAGAATAGATATGATGGTTGAGCTTTGGAATTTGTGGATGTTGAGTACATATTTCTTCTAATTGGCCTAGAAAGTGGAGCTATTAATGGAGGGAGTGAAAACTGCAAAGACGCAAGTGTTGAACTTGGAACTGGGCAGATTTGTTTTCAAATTCTACTTCTGACATAAAACTGTGAGAACATGAGTAAGTTATCCTAAATTCTCTGAATATCATTTAACTTATGAAATAGAGCTCTTGGGAAGGCAGTATAAATTAAGAATTTAAGCTGAATTTTAAAGGATGATTGTGTTGTATAAAGGTGGAAAAGACTCAGCATCATCAGTTTTTTATAGGGTGAGTTACTTGGAAAGAAAGGCATGGTTTCTGGTATGTCAGGGGAAAACCAAATGAATTTCTTCCTCTCTGAACCAGACTCTGCCTTATTTTACTGCTTTTGTTTGCTTTGATGACTTTAATAACATTTTCTGTCAAAGTATGATTTCAGTGTGATCTCTGGCTTTGGACCACTTAATTCTTAACCCAGTTTTTACTTTGATTATCACAAATCCTGCTTATAGTGCTCTGGTTGACAGTAAAGGAATGGAAGAATTGTGTGAGCAAAGACTGAAGTTGAAAATGTGAGTAACAAGTGGGGCAGCTAGGTGGTGTAGTGGATAGAGCACCGGCCCTGGAGTCAGGAATACCTGAGTTCAAATGTGACCTCAAGCACTTAGTAATTACCTGGCTGTGTGGCCTTGGGCAAGCCACTTAACCCCATTGCCTTGCAAAAACTAAAAAAAAAAAAAAAGAAAAAGAAAAAGAAAATGTGAGTAACAAATTTAGGAGATCCTGACTTTCAGGATAAGGGAAGGCGAGTAGAGAAAGGTGGGATGAAGTAGAGAGAGGGTGTGAGGGCAAGGCATGACTTGACCATGAGAATAGTAGCAGATAAAGTTGGATAATAGATAGGAAAGTAGAGAATGAATTTTAGATCCCCTCATATATCAAATTTTGGAGTTTCCTTGTTTATTTCTAGAAGAAGTAGAGGGTTTTTGATTGGGGATGGGCATATGGAGTTGTTATAGAAACATTAATATGGAAGTGATGTTTGGAACCTCTACATTAAAAGGACAGAGACAGAGTTTGTAACAGTTGCTTATAAACTGTTGCAATTGCCCAGAATTAATATTGTGTGGGTAGAATCAAGATGATGGAGTGAGAAATGATAACTTTGCTCAGCTCCCCCAAAATTGCTTCCACCGTGGCCTAGAAAATGTGCCAGTGAATCCTGAGCAGGAAGAGAAAGAAAGGGTCACAGTAAGTCATTTATCTAGTCCAGAGCAGCTTAGAAAATAAACAGAGAGGTCTACAGACCTTTGGCATCCGGTTCACTACCCAGGGACTGTAAAGTGATTGAATACCTGGGCAGTCATAGGGGATTTCTGTACCAGCCCTGAACAGATGCTATCTACAGTTCTGTAGCAAGGCACATTTCAAGAGCAGATATGAGCAGTCACAGTAACAGGGCTCTACTTGTGTAAGGTGGATAGCTAGGGGGGACAGTGGAGAGAATTGGGCCTAAAGCCAGGAAGACTCCCTTTCCTGAGTTCAACTCTGTCTTAGACATTTACTGGTTGTGTGACCCCAAATCATTTAACTCTTTTTGCCTCAGTTTCCTCATCTGTAAAATGGGCTAGAGAAGGAAGTGACAGATCACTCCAATATCTTGGGCACAGAAATGCCAGATGGGGTCACAAAGAATTGGACATAATTGAAAATAAATGAATAATACCGCCCATGTAAGAAGCAAAGCATAGACTAGGAGGGTAGTTGTTGGAAGCAAAATTTAGAGCCTCTCAGTCTGAGCTGTGAAAGCAGCCCAAGGACATAAAGGACAGAAGCACAAACCAATCATTACCCACCAGAGGTCAGCAGAGCTGAACTCTAACATTAAGTCCAAATTCAAAAAGGAGACTTCGAAGATAAGCAAACAAAAAAAAGAACCTGAACCTAAAAAAGCCAGAAACTCAGAAGAAAACATTGACAGAGTTCATGTCGTGTTGGACTGTTTAGAGACTTGTAAAATAATTAGGTAGTGGGAAGGGAAGGTAGGGAGGGAGAAAAAAATGGAAAATACAAAACCTTGCAAAAATGATTGTATGTAGTTGGAAAAACAAAATATTTATATAAGAAAAATAAAACAAAACAACAAAGAAATAATTAGGTAGAAATCTCTTACTTTCTAGAGCTCTGTCTTAGGGGTGTGTGTGTGTGTGTGTGTGTGTGTGTGTGTGTGTACACGTTCTTCATAGAAGATACCCTAAAATTGTCCCTGATTGTTACACTGATGGAATGAGCAAATCCATCAATGTTGATCATCACCCCGATGTTGGTGTTAAGGGTGTACAATGTTCTTCACTCATCCACATACATGAGTGATGTTTCTTAATAACTAGTGCAGATGCAGCTCTCTCAGGTTTCTCTCACATTCCTTGAGGCTGTGATTCACCATATTCCTTTGTGTCAGAGAAATAGAGGAAACCCAGATAGTAATGGAGTGACCAAATGAAGTGGGATGTCTAAACTGGGAAGGTGTGGGGTTTTTTTGCAGGAATCTTCTATGTGTTTTACTTGATTTGCCCTGACCCAAAGCAAACCACCTGTTTGATTGTTCTGGATAATGGACCAGCTGCTTGGTTTGCCATTTTGGTCATTCAAAGGAGCTTACTGCAATACCTTAATGGACAAGATTATTGCCAAAAGGAGGGAGTTTCATAAGATGGTCTTCTAACAGACATATCCTGGAGTAACCCTGTACTTGTTCCCTTAGCAAGGGACAGGGACTTGTTTAAGGTTGACTGTGAGATTTAATGGTTGATTTACAATTTCAAAAAAAAGTAAAAGAAAAAATAAAAATGATTGAAATCTCTTGCCTGGAGGTGTGGAAGAACACTTGAATCATTTACAGATATTAAGATCATAAACTTAGACCTAAAAAGGAATCTTAGAAGTCACTGATTCCCAGATCTAACCTCATCTAATTTATGAGAGTGAACTTAGACCCAGAAAGTTTCACAGATGTGCCCAAAGCTACGTAGATGAGATAAAACCAGGATTGAAACTCGTATTCTGTGACTCTTTTCACTGTACTATTCTGACTCCCAGGAATAGAGGGTTTGGGAAATGAAGCTACTTTGTGCATGAATCTGATTAGTTCAGTTTAGAAAATAATGAGTTCAGTTGGAGGTCTATAGCAAGATAGGTAAGTGAAGATTTAAGTTTTCTTTAGGCAAATAGTTAATAAAGAAGCATTAAGCAATTACTGGATTCAAGGGAAGAAAAGAAAGCAAAAACATTCCTTTCCCTCTAGGAAATTTTATTCTTTTTTTATTATAAATATTTTATTTATATTACAATTATATACGATAGTAGTTTCTACCTATCATTTTTTGGTAAGGTTTTGAATTTTACACATCTCCCCCAAAAACAAAATCTAATAATCTTTACATTGTTTCCATGCTATGCACTGATCAACATTGAATGTGTTGAGAGAAAAATCATATCCTTGAGGAAAAAAATAGAATCTTAGAGAGAGTACATAAGGCAACTTTTTTTAAAAAAATAAAGATAATAATCTTTAGTCTTTGTTTAAACTCCACAGTTCTTTCTTTGGATGCAGATGGTATTCTCCTTCACAGATTCTGCAAAATTGTCCCTAATTATTGCACTGATAGAATGAGTAAGTCCATCAAGATTGGTCAACTTTGATGGACTTGCTCATTCCATCAGTGCAACAAACAGGGACTATTTGGGGCTATCTGTGATGGAGAACATCCTCTGTATCCAGAGAAAGAATTATGGACTTTGAACAAAGATCAATTATGTTTAACTTAGGAAAAAACTGTAATCTTATTATGTAATTTTGCTATCATTTATACTTTATTTTTTCTTCCTTAAGGATATGATTTCTCTCTAATCACATTCAACTTAGGTCAATGTATACCATAGAAACAATGTAAAGACTAAGAGACTGCCTTCTGTAGGGTTGGGGGGAGGGAAGCAAGATTAGGGGAAAAATTGTAAAACTCAAAATAAATAAAATCTTTCTAAAAAAGAAAATTGACCATCACCCCCATGTTGCTGTTAGGGTATACAGTGTTCTTCTGGTTCTGCTCATCTCACTCAGCATCAATTCATGCAAGTCTTTCCAAGCTTCTTTGAATTCCTATCCCTCCTGGTTTCTAATACAACAATAGTGTTCCATAGCATGCATATATCACAGTTTGTTCAGTCTCTCCTCAATTGATGGACATTCACTCAATTTCCAATTCTTTGCCACCACAAACAAGGCTGCTATGAATATTTGTGTACAAGTAATCTTTTTACCCTCTTGCATGATCTCTTCAGGGTATAGACCCAGTAGTGATATTGCTGGATCAAAGGGTATGCACATTTTTATTGCCTTTGGGGCATAATTCCAAATTGCTGTACAAAAGTGTTGAATGAGTTCACAACTCCTCCAGCAATATATTAGTGTACCAGACACCCTCCAACATTGATTATTGTCCTTTCTGGTCATATTGACCAGACTGATAGGTGTGAGGTGGTACCTCAGAGATGCTTTAATTTGCATTTCTCTAATCGACAATGATTTAGAACACTTTTTATAAGAGTATTTGATTTTCTCATCTATAAAGAAATTTTAGTCTAATAGAGCAACATAATCTAAATAAAAGGGTACATGAAAAATACAAGAAATAAAGTTCTTACATTTCATCTTTCTTTAGAGGAGGAACCATGTCTTATTTTATCTTTGTATCCATAACAGTTTTACAACACATTAGGCACACCCAATCAATGTTTATCTGATTTTTGTTAAACTGAATTGAATACAAAGCTGTATCTCATAGTAGGGCTATGGTTGAACACCCAGTATTCATTCCCACAGTGATGATAATTAAAACTGTGAGGAACAGGACCATTACACAAAGAGGGTAAAGGCAAAAAAGCACAGTAACTAAAGATTGTTTTAATAAACATACCAGAGTTAGATGATAGGAAGAAAAATAAAAGACCTCAAAGAAGAACTAAAAAGACTTAACAGAGAGCAATAAATCTTAGGCAAATTCACTGACATGGAAGACAAGAATTGAGAAAATCAGTTACAGGGAGTGTATTATGATCACAGGATCCAAAATAATTTTAAAAAATTTTAGAGATAGGTGGAGCAATGGATAGAGCACTGGCTCTGGAGTTAGGAGTTTATCAGTTCAAACCCAGTCTCCGACATTTGATACACACTAGCTGTGTGACCTTGAACAAGTCAGTTAACCCCATTGCCTCAAAAAAAAAAAGGAAAAAAAAGGAAAAAGAAAAATATAGAGAATATGGAAGCAAGAGCGTATAATAATAGATATAAGAGCATGGTACAATGAGATTAAAAATTGAAACAATTTTGATACAAGCTCAGGAAAAGCTAAGTAAAGGAAGCCAAGGTCATCAAAAAAGGGGTTTGTTTATTTTGTTTTTACCTATTTTGAAAGATGAAGATCAAATAAGTGATAGGACCTATTCTTATGCTGATAACAGAAAATAGGGAATCAGAACTTCCCATTTATTTTCTTGCTTCCATTTTGTTGCAAAGGGGAATAACTTTTGCTCTGGAAATGAAAGCAATAAAAAAAATGGTTGGCAGGAAATTTTGTATTCAAGATTTATGAGAGGACCTACTTGCCTTTGATGAATTCAAGTTACCTGGCCCCAGTGAACTACATACTTAGATCTTGAAGATATAAGATTATTCAAAGGATCAGGGAAAATAGAAGTATTGCAAAAATCATAGATGGCTACTAATCCAGTTTTCAAAAAAAAAAGTGAGAGAATCAGGGGCAGCTAGGTAGTGCAGTGGATAGAGCACTGGCCCTGGAGTCAGGAGTACCTGGGTTCAAATCTGGCCTCAGACACCTAGCTGTGTGGCCTTGGGCAAGCCACTTAACCCCATTGCCTTGCAAAGAAAAAAGAAAGAAAACACAAACACGAGAAAATACAACCCAATAAAAATAAAGCTTAAAAAAAACCGAGTGTAAATTATAATGCAGTAAGCTTTAATTCAAAAAAAATTACAGGACGGAACATTAAAGAGATGATGATTGCCTTGAAAGGGAGATAGTGATTGTTAAGGTCTGAGAGAGATGTCCCCAATTACAGAACAGAGGCCCTCGACACGATGGAGATGCAATAGCAAGGGTTTATTAAACTAGCTTGAGCTAGGGTTCTGTCCAGGTCAGGGCTAGGATCCTGGAACCCCGAGTAAAGTGAGGAGAGACCTTATATATGGTTTGGTAGGGGAGTTTCAAGCATCTGCCTGCAGATTGTCTTGAGATGGTGCGGCGTGGTCTCATTGGATGCAAGTCCTCGGAGAAGACCCCTGCTGCATGGTCCGAGGGCTGACCAGGCAGAATCCTCAGGAGCTGATCTGGCAGAAACCCAGGTAGCTGACCAAGCAGGGACTTAGGGGCAGAATTTAGGCAACAGTTCATAGGTTTCAACACTCAGGATCTTACAGGCATTCAGGCTAAAGTTCACAGATTTCGAGACTCAGGGTCTTACAGTGATTATAAGCCAGGATGGTTCTATGAAGAGCAAGTGATCCCAGACTACTCTTATTTACTTATTTGTCAGGATACCTGAGCCAGTAGATTCTACAGAATGTTGTTGATAAAGTTTACCAAGATTTTAGCAAACTATTTGATTAAATATCTCAAATGGTTCTGATGGAAAAGATAGTCTTGTGAACTAGATAAAAAATTTGGATTAGATTAAATGACACTCAGAGAATTGTCATTACTCTTTCTATTTGCATTCTATAGGAACAATGGAAAGAAGTAGGCAACAGGTAAAGAAATGACCTTAATGTCAAGAAAACTTCCTATCACTTAGCATTGCCCAGAAGTTGAACAAAATGCTTTTGGAGGTAACAGGTTGAAGTCTTCAACCAAAGGCTAACTAAACATTTCTGATAGAATTCTGCATCAGATTCTGTTGGGCTAGTTTCCTGTAAGTTTTTTTTAGCTTTGATATAGTCTGTGATTCATTAATCAAATACTACCAATTTTTACTACTTTCAAACCCCTTTTTTCAAAATGAACATTTTTTTATCTATGACTATAAACTAAATAAAAAAGATCCATTTTAAAATACAGTTATGTTATAGAATATTAGAACTTTTATTGCTACATAAAAATATTCTGGTAAATAGATGATCTGTTATCTGACAAATGATGTTAACAGTGCTTCATATAACTTATTAAAATCATTTCTTCAGCTTATCATATCTGAAATGTATACCATAGTCATTTATACTTGATTTTATCCAGTTCTCTAGAGGATTGTTTTTACATTTTCTAACACACAGCTTGAGTTTCATTTTAAGAAATAGGAAAGAGATAGGCTGTGAGGGTAAGACCAAATAATGTAATATTTATCACATAAACTCAGTAGTCATCGATTTAGGACCTTTTTTCCAGGGTTAACCTAACAAAAGCTAATGATTATTTGTATGACAAAGCTTTATCCTGGGGTATTTTCAAGTTTCCTCCCTTAGATCACGGACTTGTTTTTATCAATTAGATTTGGGTTTGCCTCCTGTGAATCCTTCTGTTTGTTTTTTAACAGTGTTTAAATTTTTAGTTACTTTTCAGCATATAATTTTTAAGCCGCCTATTTGAAGACATTTTATTATGAAAGAATTTAGACTTTTTTTCCACTGCTCTGAATATCTTGGTTAAGTAAAATGGGACTTCAAGATAAAACAAATTGTTTAATTGAATTGGATTGGATTAAATAGTTCACATTTATCCTGTTATTTAAAAGGTTTTTTTAAAATTTCTTATAAGAGATTATGTAATTTATTCTGCAACACAGGTGTGCCCTGGTGGGTTCTTTATAGAAGAAAATGGTAGAGTATCAATGCACTCCGAATATAGCAGTGTAAGTTTGAAAATATAGCACATACACAGAACTGTATATTTCAGAAAACAATAGTATTTTTTCAGTCCTTGAAAGAATGCTTATCATTTTAGCATCTTTTAAAGATGCTAAAGAAAAAAATAATTTTAGCTAATCTCCTTAAAGGCAATAGAGTGGAGGCAGGAGGAATACCAATTAGAGGAAAAAAGAAGTAAGCTGAAGGTCAAGTCTACAGACATTTTTCTCCTGATGCAAAAAGTAGCATTATCTACTCTGAGCACTTTTGTAGCCTTGAATTTCAAGTTCTTTTAACTTAGTATGTTTTCCTGGCTTGGCATGCTTGAAAAAGCAACATTTTTAGTGTATTTTCATTGCACTAAAAAGATTGAATGTAATTTCTTTTTACAATTTCCAATGAAAATGCAAGGAGTAATAAAAGACTAATTTACTTGAGTGAATTTTTTTTCTAATTGGTCTCTTTTCCTCCCTTTAAGTGGATTCCTTTTCAATTCAGTACAAAATTTGACAGTGGTATTTTTGGTTAGGGATTTTTTTTCCCCTTCTAAAGTGAAAATTGCCAGGATACAATCCAAGAATACATCAAGATTAAGAATGACTCTCAGGAGGTGCTCTCTTCACCTGCTCTTTTTGGTGTTCTCTTATCATTTATGCTCTTTTCTACCTCTGTCTTCTCTCTCTCTGGTTGACTTCTTTCTCTTTATACTTTGTGATACTTTGCCTTTTTCTGAGACTGTGATTCTGATCATCTTCATCTCTTCAGCTCTGTTCCCCCAGGTAACATGCCACTTTTTTCCCCCTGCTCTGTCTATTCATTGTATTCTCTTATTGTGGCTGCTTTCTATATTCCCATCCATTTTGAAAAATCAATGTTTTTCACAAATTCAAGTGAAATATTTTATGTGATCATTTTAATTGCTTTACTACTTTAGTTTGAATAAGACAGTTATATTTGATTTATTGTCATACATAACCCTTCTCCATGGAAAGAGAAATATTATGTTTTGTTGGGATTTTTTTAAAATCTTAGTTATTCAGAAAATTGTGTGTTTTCATAGCAGGCAGTTCCTTTTCTATCTGTATTTTCATAAGTAGGTCGTTTGTGCTTCAGTTTGTCAGAATATAAATGCTTAAATGTGAAGAATAATGATAATTCATAAAATGCAATACTGTAGAGATTATTTTTGGGCCCAAATTTACCATTCTTAATTTGATGAACATCTCCTTGCCAATTAAGAAAAGAGCTGCTATTAATATTTTTGTACAAATAGATTTTTTCCCTTTTCTTTGATCTTTTGAGGGACAGAACTAGCTGTGGTATGCACTATTTTTAGTCCTTTGGGTATGTTGAACCTAGATTTGACTGGTTTTCAGTCCAGTTCTCCATTCACTATGTCATGCTGCCTTTACTTGCAAGAAAAAAGAAAGAACATACTATGAGGTTACTAAGAAGATAAATAGCATATTAGTTGACAAATAGAAGAAAAATAAAATCAAATTAGGAACATTTCTCATAATTAGAAACAGTCTTAAGAGAATATATATAGAAAATTAAATAAAAAATTCTGAGGTTAACTAGAAGGTTTCAGTGAACTCAAGGAAATGAGAGTTCATGAAGACTAAAGATTCCTTGTGGAGAGATAATGGAGAGATGACTGTCTATGTCCTAAACAACACAAAACTCCAGAATAATTAGGCACTCTAAGGGTAAGGAAATTTGAAGTCATTCTTTGGTTCTCAAAAAAGTTGTCCTTCCTAAAATAAACTTTTATCTTGATTAAAAGCACCATAGTTTTTATAGAAGATATCATATTTGATCATTGTTCATGTTAATCAGCTTTGATAATGTTAAGGACCATTTTCACAATTCTTCTTAATGATATTCAGAAGGTTTGGTACTCAGTTGTTATTAGTGTAATTAATAATGTTTGGAAAAATCTTAAGTAAATAGTGTCTCTATTTGTTTGATTCCTCTATCAGTAATTGGAAAGTTATTAAAAATTTTAAACTCCACACAGCTGCATTCTTTATACAGTTAAAGGTGTGAATTAAATTCACATCAGTTAGATGATAACATATTTTGAAGTTATTTAATCTCTAATGCCTGACTAATCTCCAATGAAAGCAACTTAACTGGCAGAATTCCATGTTGTCAGTTCAAAAGAATATAATTTCTCAGTTTAATACCATTTTGTTATAATTTCTATATTAAAAATCTTATTGACTTGCATAGGCATTATTTCAGAGGGATTTTATGAATTGCTCATTGAAGAACATGTATGTAAATGTGAGCTATTAATTGTTCAGGCATAAGTTTTATTAGAGTGGGATTAGTTTTGAAATGGACTGTAAGACAATTGAAGCAAAAATTAAAACTTGCCTACAAATAGGAAAATGAGAAAACATTCAAAAGCTATTTTAAGTGTTTTGTTTCAATTGGAAAACGGATGCAGAGGAAAAAACCTTAAGAATTCCTTGTTTAGATTTTTGTTCTTACATTTTTGTTTCTCTCATTTCTTTTTTATTTTTTTATTTAATTAAGGCAATGGGATTAAGTGACTTGCCCAAAGTCAGACAGCTAGGCAATTATTATTAAATGTCTGAGGCTGGCCATTGCTCTATCCACTGTGCCACCTAGCTGCCCCCACTTCTTATTTCTTAATAGCATATGTATTATGATATGTAGATAACTGTTTCCCTTCCAACTTGAAATGCATAAATTTCTTTATATGATGGAAATATGATCTTTTTAAACGTAATTTTTACTTTCAAGTAGTAATTTAAAGATTTGACTTTGTTTTGTTGTTTTGTTGTTATAACCTACCTGAACTAACTTCTTAATCTTTTAAAAATATTTTTAAAGTTTTCTTTTTTCTTTTTTAACATTTCTTTCTAAATTTCAAGTTCCAAATTCTTTCCCATCTCTCCCCCATGCACAGAGAAAGTAATATGATATCAATTATACATGTAAAATCATGCAAGATGTATTTCTATATCAACAGTATTTTAAAAAAACAAGAAAAGTAAAGTGAGAAAAATACTTCATTTTATACTGAGTTCATCAGTTCTTCCTCTTACTGTATATAGTATTTTTTCATCATGTTTCTTTTGCAGTTGTCTTGGATCATTGTATTAATTAGAGTAGTCAACTCTTTCACAGTTGATTATCACAACATTAACATTATTGTGCAACAGTGATCTCCTGGTTCTTCTCACTTCATTTTGTATGAATTCATTTAAATCTTGCTATGATTTTTTTTTTTTGCCCATGCATTTTTTTTGCAAGGCAAATAGGGTTAAGTGGCTTGCCCAAGGCCACACAGCTAGGTAATTATTAAGTGTCTGAGACTAGATTTGAACCCAGGTACTGCTGACTACAGGGCCGGTGCTTTATCCACCACGCCACCTAGCCACCCCTATGCCCACGATTTTTTTAAACCATCCTTCATCATTTTCCGCAGCAACACTAGTACTCTCTAACAGTTATATACCACAGTTTGTCCAGCCATTCCCCAAGTGTTGAGCATCCCCTTGATTTCTAATACTTTGCCACCACAAAAAAAAAATTGCTTTAATTATTTATATAAATAAAAGTCATTTTTCTTTTTCTTTAATATCTCTGGGATACTGACCCATTATGGATATTACTGAGTCAAGGAATAAACACAGTTTTATAGCCCTTTGAGCTTGCTTCCTAGCTGTTCTCCAGATTGGTTGGACCAATTCATACATCACCAACAATTCATTAGGGTGCATATTTTTCTTTCATACCTACTAGCATTTGTCATTTATGATAGGTGTGAAGTGATACCACAAAGCTGTTTTAATTTGCTTTTCTCTAATCAACAGTGATTTTAGAAGATTCTATATATATATATATGTGTGTATATATATATATATATACCTATGATTCCTTTTTCTGAAAATTATTTATATCCTTTGACTTTATCAAATGATTCTTATTTTTATTAAATTAACTTTCTTCAATATTCAATTCGTATTTGAGAAATGAAGTAGGGGGTTTTTTTGGATAGAAACTTGCTGTAAGAAGTTTTGATTTTACTTCATTGTCTATGGGACCTTTTATTAAATATAGTTTCCCTGATTATCCCTTTTTGTTTGTGTTTGTTTTGCTTTTGGAGAAGCAGTTGGGTAACTTGCCCAAAGTCACACAACTAATGAATGATAAGTGTCTGAGTTCAAGATTTAAATGCAGAGCCTCCTGACTCCAGGGGAAGTGTTCTATCTACCAAGCCACCTAGCTGCCCCGATGATTCCTTTTACTTAGCTCTGTTTTGCTTTTTCATTGTCATAGAGCCATCATGATTACTACCACTGTCCTTTTGTTTAAGTTTAGCTAAAATATATTAGATTCTACTCCAGCTTTTCATTTTAATTCCATGTCATTCTGTTCAAGTAACTACTGATGTGCTGATCTTATCCCATTCAAATTCAGTTATGTTTACTGTGTTGTCCCCTCTAACACATTTTTTCCTATTTCTTCTTCTCTCTTTCTTTTTATCATGACCTTCCTCAAAAGTCTATTTTGCTTATCACTACTTCCCCCAACCCACCATCTCTTCTCCAGATTTTCTTATCAGTAAGTTACTTTATATTTATATGGCAGAACTTCCTTCAGTTAAATAAACTAAATTATATACTTCATATATTTTTATATAGAGAGAGATATATAGATGAATGGATGGATGGTTGGAAGGATGAATAAATCTCCTCCCTTTTGATGAGAGGGAGATTGGAGCAATTCCTCTCCACTGTTAAAGATCTTCCTTACATTCTTTTTTATGTGAGGAAATTTTTCCCATTCTACTGTTTCCTTCCCCCTTTTCCTAGTGCATCCCTCTTTTTCATTGTTTTGGGGTTTTTTTTGTTTGTTTTTGGAGATCATTCCAACATAATTGATTCATACCCATTAATCAATTGTGTCTACATAAAATTGTGTCTAAATAAACTTCTTTTAACTACTGTAATAATTAAAAAGTTCTTAAGTGTTACATGTATCATCTTTCCATATAGGAAGATAAATATTTTGACTTTATTGAGACCTTTATGATTATTCTTTCATGTTTTCCTTTTTATACTTTTTTTACTTCTCTTGAATCTTGTGTTTGAATGTTATATCTAACATTCAGTTCTGGTCTTATCATCAGGAATGCTTGAAAGTTCTCTATTTCATTAAATATTTATCTTTTCCCCTTAAGGACTATTCTCAGTTTTGTTGGGTTGTAATCTTGACTCCTTTGCTTTCTGGAATATCATATTCTAAGCTCTCCCTCCACTCCTTTAATGTAGAAGTAGCTAAGTCTTGTGTGATCTTGACTGTGACTCCACAATATTTGAATTGATTCTTTCTGAGTGCTTTTGAAGTATTTCCTCTTGGAATTAGGAGATCTGAGAATTTTTATTATGATATTTTTTTCAGGAGGTGATAGCTTCTTTCAATTTCTGATTTACCCTTTGGGATCCAAAATTGGGGGCAGTTTTAACAATTTCTTGAAAATGACATCTAGATTCTTTTCTTTGGTCATGGTTTTCATATAGTCCAAGAATTATTAAATTATCTCTCTTGAATCTAATTTCCAAGTCAGTTATTTTTTCCAATGAGATATTTCACATTTTTCTAATTACTTTTTCATTCTTGACCTTGTTTTATTGTTTCTTGATGTCTCATGGAGTCTTTAGCTTCCGTTAGCCCAACTCTAGTTTTAAGGAATATTTTCTTCAGGGAGACTTTGTAACTTTAGCATTTGACCTATTCTGCTTTTTAAGGAGTTCTTTTCATCAATGAAGTTTTGTGCCTCTTTTTACCTTTAGGGCAAATCTATTTTTAAGGTATTATTTTCTTTAGTAGTTTTTGTGCTTATTTTTACCCATCTGTTCTCTTTTCATAATCTTCTTGCATAATTCTTATTTATTTTCCCCATTTTTTCCTCTACCACTCCTATCTTTTTTTGACTTTTACAGAGCTCTTATTGAGCTTGGTTCCTATTAGCATTTTTTCTTAGAGGCTTTGGTTGTAGGTATTTTCATATTGTTGTCTTTTTCTGAGTTTATTCTTGGTCTTCCATGCCACTATAGTGTCTTTTTATGGTTAATTCTTTTCTACCCTATTTCTTCACTTTGAACAAAGCATTCTTAGCTGGAAAAAAAAAACTTCTCAGTCTGAGATTTTCTCTGATACTCCAAAATTTAATTATTTTAAAGTGTTTTAGAGGGGAATGTTGAGAAGGTTTAGCTGGGTTGCCTCTAATTTGCTCTCTTGTCTCTATCACCTTCTTCCCCAAGCTCTCTCTCCTCATTTAATCTTTGAGGAATTCAGATAGGCTATAATTGTCCACAGGGGGTTGTTTTCATATGGAATTATCCCAGGGTGTTAGTCAGTTATGTGTGGCCAGACAACTCAGAAGCTGGAAGAGTATAGAAACAAGTAAAGGAAACTAAAAGGATTGAGTTAGAGAGGGTGCATGGCTAGCAAATATGGCAGAACTTCATTCAGTTAAATAACTGAACACACACACACACACACACACACCAGATATATATATATATACACACATATATATAATCATATACATGTGTATTTAGAATAGACAGAGATCTGATTTGTACATAATTTACATGTTGTTTTCCTCATTAAACTGTAACTCCTTCTCCTTCAGACAAAATCTATCCCAAAATTTGTTGAATTAAGTTCTTTAAAATTTATTCTTCACCTCTTATACTCATGTTACCCCCTCTTCCCATCAATAAATTCCAACATCAACTGATTGCCTCAAAGATCAAATATAAAATGTTCTTCTGGTATTTGTAGCCTTCATAGTCTAGCTTACCTTTACAGTCTTCTTATTCTTTACTTTCCACCATATGCTCTTCAGGGCAGTGACACTGGCCTCCTATTGCTCTGGACCTTTTCTCTGACTGTCCCCCATAACTTAAATTTTCTCTTTCTTCCTCTCTACCTCCTGAACACTTTAGCTTTCTTTAAGTCCAAATTAAATCTCACCATCTCTGATCTTGCTATCTACACTCATATCTCATTACATTATTATATTGATGGGTTCATTCTTACGTTTTCTGTGTGACTATTTCTGTCCTGCTCAGAACACAAAAGAAGGGAAAGGCTCAATGCTTACTTCTTAGGGATGTTGTGAGAACTAAGGTAGATAATATTGGAAAATGTTCTTGACACATCGAAAGTACTCTAGAAATTCTTATTTCCTTTTCTATTCCATTCCTCATCAAGCAGACATAGGGTAGCCTATCAACATATTCTCATGCTGCATAATTTTTGTCCTCCTCGAGCCATCAATCCTCCAAGGATAGATTTCCCCAATTTGATACAGGTGTCTTTCTCTAGTTTCTTTAATAATTCTAGAGTACCTGTAAAGAATTTAAGTTTTTAATTTGTGGGTCTTCACGCTCACATTTCCTAAATAAAAACCCCTTGCCCCCCCCCTTTACCCAAATCATCATTAAGGGTATGCTACAACCTACCTCTCCCTCCTATATCCCTTTCCAGTGCCTTTTAAATTAAACCATAAATTTCTATCCTTCAGAGATTTTAACCATCCATGACTAGCAGCTGTATAATAATATCAGTAGATATAGATCTTTAAAAAATGTGGGTCATTGTGTCTGCAGCTTGCCATTGCTGAGAACACTGAATAGAACCCAACCTACCTGATTCTGGTCCTAGGTCATATCCACCATCAGTCACTGTTCTCTAAATGGTTTATCTCAAAGAGCTTATTATTCCATAAAATGTCATAGGCTGGATGAAAAGCACTTTTCTTGATATTCCACTATGATGATTGTTATCATTAATATGACTAGAATGGCAACTGATGTCATTGAGAAAACCTTTTTTTATTTTTAATCTGGAGGCTCTCAGGGCAATACCCTGAGTAATACCTTGCAATACAGAGTATCTAGAGCTCCTCACCATCTATGGAGAGCCCCTTCACAATTGAAATTCTGTTAAGGACTTCTTTGCATAATGGCAAGGACTTTTGACAAATTGGGTAGCTCCCTATTTTCTGCCTTAATACTAGGAATCAGAATATTGTTCAACAAAATTCAGCTCAGTTTCCCTACCAAATGAAATGTAAGGTTCATTTTGTTTTAGAACAAGAAACAGACATTGTGGCATACATTATTTATTTTTTCCCTCACACATTTAAGCTAATTGTATGACTATGAGGTGTAGCCTTCTAAAGGAAATCTCATTTCAAAAAAACCTACCTGTTACATTTTCACATTTTCATCAAAAGTTCCACTGAACATGTTTGTACATCATCATTCTCATAAACATGTTATTAGAGATGAGAAAGTAGACTTGTAGTTTCATAATGTGCTCTTGAGGACCTTTCCTGGGGGAATTCTGCAGTCTATTTTTCCCCAAATCATTTCCAGTTATTTCTCTCCTTTCATTGATTTTTTTCAAATCCAGAGGCTTTTGCCTTCATTTTTTACCTTTTTTTGGTAAGATCTCAAAGCAAAGTATGTATTAAATGTCTGAGACTGGTTTTGAACTCAGGTTCTCCTGACGAGCTGCCCCATTTTTGACATTTCTAATATATGACATTCTTAACACAGACTGAAACTCCCTTATTCCCAGTGCTTGGGACATTCTCCTTTGTCTCTAGATATTGGGACTGCTAACTCTTTTCAAAGCTCAGCTCCAGCATTACTTCAAGGTCCAATTTTTAATGCTGGTGTCAGTTATCACTTGGCATTTTCTCTGACTATATGTTATATGTACTCATCCTGGACCACCCCCCCTCCCATTTAGAACATAATTTCCTTGATGTTAGAGACTGTCTGAGTCTTGTATTTATATCTCTGGGACCCAGAACATAGGAAACATTTAATAAATATTTATTGATTGTTTGATTGACTTGATTACCACTTTCTAGTCCCTTGAGCAAGTCACTTAGCTGGATTTCAGTTTCCTAATCTGTAAAATAAGGGAATTTGAACCTAATGATGCCAAAGTTTCTTTCCAATTGTAAATTCTTTTATCCAAATATAAAAGAAACATTATGGAAGTTTTCTATATAAATCTCCTTATGCTTATAGTTTTTGTGATCTGAACTCTCAATATGCACATTTTATAATTAAAAAAATGCTAAGGACAGTAACCTGGCAAAGATAATGGCTAAGTACAACTTCAAACTTCTACCTGAAAATTAAAACACTAGATTTGTACAAATCTATGAATAGTAGGTGGAATGAGTAGCCCTCAGGAAATTTTATGATCTTGTTTCAAAGGGAATATTGCTATGTTTTGCATATCTAGACAATTTTCATAATTATATTATGAAAACCCATAGATACTTGTTTCCTTATTGTGCTTCTCAGAAATTTGATTCCATTTTCTTGAAATACATTAAAATTTAATTTTTCCCAATATCTTAAGGTGGATACAGTATATTTGTAGAATTTGATGTATTTACTGCCAAATTGTTTGAAATAAAGTATAGAATTTTTTTCCTACCTTATTGTATTTTCACTTCTATAAAACCTGTATTGGGCAATTTCATTCCATATGTTTTAGAACTGCTATAAAGTGGCATATTTTCAAAAGTCAATAACTCCTACTGCTAAAGTAAAGGTGCATTGTTGGAGCTTTTATTCACTTAAAATAAAATTACTCTGCAAATCTGAATTCTCATAAATAATACATTTATGAAAGTGAAGAAAGACAGTTTATTTTAAATAAAAGCAAATTGTATAAAAGAATAATATATTCTTTTAGTGTAATGTTGAAAAATAGAAGGATAATTAGTGCTAATTCCTGCAAGTTTTCAAACATGCCAGTTAAGGAAGCAATATTTTTATGCATCTCATAGTTACTCTCTTTTGTACTGAGTTTTTAAAATTAATTCATTAGAGAATCAAAAAAAATACTTTTCAAACTGAGTGTCCTTTCATTTTGAGATGCTATTTTAAAACAAATTATTCAAATCCCACCAGTTTTTACAGTAGAAATCAGTGAATAATAGAAACTGAGGTAATGGTTCCCAACATCATCTGTTTATTAGCAAAGCAAACAATTGTGAACTAGTAGGGTCCAAGGATCCTCAGTAATCAAGGACACCTGTTAAAATAAATAGAAAATGACATAAGATGCAGCAGTGTGAAGACAATAATGAGCCATCACCAATCAGAATGAGGATTTCTAGCCTTAGATTTCTTGGAATATCTAACATCAGTGATTCATGAAATTATTTGACTTTTTCTTAAATTTCTCCTAAAAGTGAGTGTTGGGTGACTCATCAGAGTGAATGGGAACTGAAGATGTGGGCATAATGATGGAGAATAACAATTTAATTAAGCATTATTGAACAGAGTAATATATATATATATATATATATATATATATATATATATATATATGAAATTTTAATATCACCTGTATCATATATTCACCCTAGAATGTTTTGCAGCACATTGAACCTCCACATTTAAGCTCATTAATTGCTTATCTTTGTAGACCTTAAGAACAGAGACTACTTTTTGCCTCTGTGCATCTGCCCTTAACCTAGAAACTGGCACATGGTAGACACTTAGTGCTTAATGACTTGACTTTGTCCTTGCTATAATCAGATTCTACTAGCACTAAAAGAAATCTTCCTTTTCCCACTTTCAAACATGTTTGCAAGCCTTTGCTTGACCAAATAAAATGGGAAACATAAAAGCATAATAGCCAAGAGCAGGCAGCTTCTCTGGGCTTACAGGTCATAGTTATATTCATGCTCACCACTCTTGTTCATCTCTTTGTTTTCTTCTCTCTGCTCATGCTGAATTTCCCATGCTGATTTTATTTTTGAAGTACAGAGACAAAAAAAAGTTGTAAGTTGGAATCACCATGAGCCATATTAGCTGAAAATTCCAGCTGCGCTGTTTTTGTCCAGCTAACACTGGAGGGACCTTCTGGGGTAAGGTGGAGGTTGATTGCATTCTCACTTTGGCTGAAGCCTGCTGAGAGTCTTAGGCTAAGAGAATGGAGTAAAATTTGCGTAAACTAGACTGTATGGTATGGCATGCAGAGCAAGGTGGGAAGTCACATTGTAGCAGCCTCCAACATTCCTTTTAGGGTTATTTGGTCAGGGGTTGGGAAAAGTGCATGGATTCACAGGCATTCCTTCCTTCTAGTTTGTATGGAACAAGATCTCTTTCTCCCCATGTTTCTTGATCTTACATTTCTAAAGATCGCTCCAGGAAGAAAAACTTTTGAAAAGTTGACTTTATAACTAGTCCCCAGTTCAAATGGATGACTTCCATGGGTAAACCCACAATAATAGCCCAGGGCAACTGAATCATTCTCAATTACTATTCAAGCCCCAAAAGATACCACCAGTTCTCTTAATAGGTCTGTTTATCAAAAGAGATTAAAGGAAAAGAACCTATATGTACAAAATTATCTATTGCAGCTCATTTAGTGGTGGCAAAGAATTAGAAATTGAGGAGATGCTCTTCAGCTGGGGAATGACCGAACAAGTTGTGGTATATGATTGTGATAGAATATTGCTGTAGTGTGGGAGATGACAAGGAGGTGATTTTAGAGAAAAACATGGTAAGGCCTATAATAACGGATGCACAGTGAAATGAGAAGAACCAGGGGATCATTGTGCACCATAAGAGCAGTGTTGTAATGATGATTAACTTCTCTGATTCCAGAGGACTCATGATGAAAATGTTAATCACCTCCAAAGAGAGAACTGATAAACTGAAAATTGAAGTGCAATTATATCTATTTTTCTTGAATTTTTTTAGAAATATGGCTAACATGGAAATACATTTTACATGATTTCACATGTTTAATATCATATTGCTTTCCTTTTCAGTAAGTGAGGGAAGGGTTGGGAGGGAGGAAGAAACTTGGAATTCAAAAGTTAAATAATAAAGGAAAAATATTAAAAAAAAAAATAAAATTACCCTAGCAAATGAAAAACAATTGAAAGTCGAGTAAGAAACATGATTTTAAGTTATATCATTGTTGCTAAATAGATACTTGATGACTGATTAAAAATATTGGTCCTGTCCTCCAGAGATGTTCACCCTAGGTGAAACAATGGTTAGAGCCCAAAATTGTAGTCAGGAAGACCTGAGTTTAAATTTGACTTCAGACACTGACTAGCTGGGTGATCCTGGGCAAGTCACTTAAACTAGTTTGCCTCAGTTTTTTCATCTTTAAAATGAGCTGGAGAAAGAAATGGCAAAACCCCTCCAGTATCTTTGCAAGAAAACTCCAAAGGGGGCGACAGAGTCATGCATGACTGAAACAACTTAACAACTTCAAGAGGTACATAAAATAGAAACAGCATGCAAACAACTACTGGAAATGGTTTCTTGGGGAAGATAAAATTTGAGTTCAACTTTGAAGAAAGCCAGTGATGTCAGTGAAAAGTGAAAAGTCTCAGAATCAGGAGTGATGGTCCTTCATGTTCAAGAAACAAGAAGACCAGTATTGTTGGAGTGTAGTGCACATGGTGAGTATATGAAAATTAGAAAAATAGGAAAAGACCAGTTTGGAGGATTTTGAACTAGAAAGATAGGAAGGGACTAAATTTGAACGATTTTAAAAGTTAAATAATTTTATGTTTGATCCTGGAGGTAATAGGGAACTGCTGAAATGTCATGATTAGTAGCATAATGTAATCATATCTGCCCTTTTGATATATCATTTTAGCAACTGATTGCAGGATGAATCTGAGTAAGGGGAGACTTAAGGTAGGGAGAACAAAGAGAAGGGCAATTCATTAGCTCCATCATTAGTACAGATATGAGGTATGAAGGCCTGCATCAAATTGGCTTCTTTATAACTAAAAAGAATCAAACACATCCAAGACATGTGAAAATAGAAAGAGCAAGAATTGGCAATCTATTTTAGTGTTCCTATCAGACCGTGAACTCCTTAAGGAAAGAAACTGTGTTTTATTAAAAAATATTTCAAATACAACAAATATTTTAATTCAGTATCATCTTAAATTTAAATACTCTTTCTCCCTTATTCACTGCATACATTGAGAATGTAAGAAAAAAATTACAAATGCACTTAATCAAACAAAACACATTTCTGAAATTTTACATTATATAACAGGCTTATGACATAAACTTTCACTAGATGGAATCTACAGGTGAATGAATCTATATTCATTCCAAGTGCAGATTTAGAACCAAGTCACTGAAATTCTGAAGATGTTCAAAGGTTTTATAATTTGATTAAATAAATGTGGTGCTGTGGATAGAGCACTGGCCCTGGAGTCAACTTAATAATTACCTAACTGTGTGACCTTTAGCAAGTCACCTAACCCCATTGCCTTGCCGAGAGAGAGAGAGAGAGAGAGAGAGAGAGAGAGAGAGAGAGAGGGAGGGAGGGAGGGAGGGAGGGAGGGAGGAAGGAAAGAAGGAAAGAAGGAAAGAAGGAAGGAAGAAGAATTATGTTTGGATGTAGTTATTTTTTATAGCTTTGTGAGTCTGATTGGAAGACTGACTATAGAGAGCAATAAAGGAACTCAATATTGAGGTTGAGCTGGTGTCCTCATGAATCTTTCCTTCTTTATTCATTTTAGATGTGTCTATTCATCTGAAAATTCCTTCTAGTGAGGGTTGTAAATTCTAAGTTGCTTTAGGAAAATGTCATATTTAATTCTTCCCAATGCAGTTTGACTATAATATGCTCAACTCTGTCACATGCCTTACTTTTTTAAAAATTTTCTGAAGATCTATATTTCTCTGAACTCATATGAACTGTGTGGACAATAAATGGCAAAAAGAGGACTTCCGGCCAAGATGGGGAGAAAAGACAGTCACAGTTCTAAAATCTCCTGATATCCCCCCCCCCCCCCCATATATGATATGAAACAAATCTCTTAACAGAAATCTGATTGACAAAACCCAGAAAGGAAAGCCAGGAGTAAGAACATCTACCTCAGGATCTGTCTTCCAAGACTGTGGATGAGTCAGGGTACAGAGGACTGACTGCCTGGAGCAGGGGACCAGTGAGTGCCTGGGAGCCTGTATCAGCTGCTGATTAGCCTGATTTGCAGCAGGGCTGCCGGGAAGTCTGAGGACCTGAGAACTAGACCTGCTTGATCAGCTGAGGGACTAGACCCTGGTTGACCACGGGGCTTGGGTCAACTAGGGTGCAGAGGCATTGGGGTTTGTGCTGAACCCCAGCTTGCCAGCAGGGCTAAAGAGAGAGCTACAGACTTCATTCCTGGGCTCCTCTGATCTGGAGGAATTCAGAGTCCACACCTCCTTTTAATCTGAAGCTTCTTCCCAGAACAAACACAATTACAAACTACTTCTGCCCCAGGCTAAGGCCTAGCAGCAGAATCACCTCAGTTGACAATAGGGAGAGTGATCACCTCACCCCAGTGTATAGTCCATGATTGATCAAAGACAAGAGTATTTAACAGTTTCAACCACTCCCTCTAGGCCAAGGGAGAAGGCCTCAATCAAGGTCACAGACACTCCAGAGAAAGCAACCAGCACCTCCTACTTGGCAGGCAGGAGATATTACACTCAGTGAGTAAAGACTCTAGGGATCCCAACGCCAAAACTCTGTGAAGCAGCCCCTCCCCAACTCAAGGTCTTAGTAAAATGAAGAAAGGTCAGCAGAAAGGAGGGTCCACAGAAGAATTCTTGGAAGAAAAAGACCCTAACTCAGAGACACCTAGAATCTCTGAGGAGAATATGATCTGGTCTCCAGCACAGGAAGACTTCCTTGAAGAAATAAGGTAGCAGTTTAAAAATCAGTTGGGGGCAGATAGGTGGCGCAGTGGATAAAGCCCTGGCCCTAGAGTCAGGAGTACCTGGGTTCAAATCTGGTCTCAAACACTTGATAATTACCTAGCTGTGTGGCTTTGGGCAAGCCACTTAACCCCATTTGCCTTGCAAAAACCTAAAAAAAAAAATCAATTGGAATATTTGGGAAAAGAAACCCAAGAGAAGATTAATACATTGCAACAAGAAAGCAAATCATTGTAAAATACAATTTGACAATTGCATAAAGAAAATAATTTTTTCAAAATTTCAATTGGTCAAATGGAAAACTCTTTCAAAATTAGAATTGAGTAATTGGAAAAGGACTTGCAAAAGGAAAAGGAAGAAAATTCTTCTCTACGAAAAGAATGGAGTCTGTGGAAACTAATGACTTCATGAGACAGCAAAAGTCTGTTAAACAAAACCAAAAAATAAAAAATGGAGAAATTGTAAAATTCCTCATCAGCAAAACCACTGACCTCGAGAATAAATTGAGGGGGGGGCAACCTGAGAATTATAGATCTTCCTGAAAACATTGAAGAGAAAAAAAAGCCTAGACAATATTACAGGATTTAGTGATGGAAAATTGCCTTGATATCATGGAACCAGAGGGCAAAATAGTTATTGAAAGAATACATTGATCCCCTCCAGAAAGAGATCTTAAAATGAAAACACCAGGAAGGTTGTGGCTAAATTCCAGAACCATCAGAAAAAAGAGAAAATCTTGCAAGCAGCTAGAAAGAAACAATTTAGAAATCAAGGAGCCACAGTAAGGATTACAGAGGACCTAGCTGCATCTACATTAAGAGATCGAAGGGCCTGGAACGAGATATTCCAAAGAGCAAGGGAGCTTGGAATGCAGCCAAGAATTCACTATCCAGCAAAGCTGAGCCTTTTCTTATGGGGAAAAGATGGATATTTAATGAAATGGAAGACTTTCAAAAATTCCTGATGAAAAAATCAGAGCTAAATAGAAAATATGGACATTAAACAAGAAGTTCAAGAAACACATGAAAAGGTAAAAAAAGGAGGGGATAAAGAAAAAAAAAACTTATGTCCAATAAGATGAAACTGGCTGTATGCCAGCATGACAAAAATAGTCTCCTAACTCTTAAGAATTGTCACTCTAGGGCGGCTAGGTGGCATAGTGGATAAAGCACCCACCCTGGAGTCAGGAGTACCTGGGTTCAAATCCACTCTCAGACACTTAATAGTTACCTAGCTGTGTGGCCTTGGGCAAGCCACTTAATCCCATTTGCCTTGCAAAAACCTAAAAAAAAAGAAAAAGAATTGTAACTCTATCAGAGAGAATATACTTAGTCAGAAATGATGGACACTCTTGACTTATCCATGAGACTGTTACCCAATGGGATGAAACTGGCTATATTCTTACAACACAAATTTGCAGTTTCTTTTAAATAATCTGGCATTCAGACACCACCTGAATTTGGCCAGTCCACATTATTGATGATTTCTGAAGGCTTAAATAGACCATTTCTTTTATAAACTTAGTACCTATCTCTATACCCATGAATGTTCTGCACAGCCTTGTTTTTCAAATATATTCAATACTTGAAGGCTAGGTGGTACACTATGTAGAACACTGAGTATACAGTCAGGAAAACAAGCTCAAATCAAAATTGTCTAACTAGGTGTCCTGGTAAGTCACAACCTCTTCTTGTCCCAGTTTCTTCAACCATAAGATTAAAATAGAAATATAACCTTCTTTCTGGTGTTGTATGAATCAAATGAGATAATATTTGTTAAAAGCAATTAGCATTCTGTTTGGCACATCGGAAGTTCTATGGAAATATTTATTCTTTTCCCTAGAACAAAGTATTTAAAAGTAGTTTTTCTGTGTAGAAAGCAATGAACCTCATTTAATGAAGAGACTTGGGATTCATTGCCCTTAAGGATATATCTCTAGGAATAATATAGGACCCTATGATTTTTCTAATACAGGTTACTCCTACTTAAAGAAATTCTCTCTAGCAATACAACTGGCACTTTCTCTGCAATTTATAGTTTTAGAATGCTGCCTAAATCTCTAAAAGGTTAAGTGTGACAGATAACATGTATGTGTGTGTATGTGTGTATACTTGAACCAAGTGTATGTGGGGTGTGTGTGTGTTGTGTGTGTGTGTGTGTGTGTGTGTGTGTGTGTGTGTGTGTGTACTTGAACCCAAGTCTTCCTGGTTCTGAGACCACCAACGCTATCCCTATACCATGCTTTTCTCATGAATATTACATTAATAATAACTGATCATTTGAGTGCAAAAGATTAATTTTTGAATTGGCTAGTTTTCTTAAATAGATCAAAAGGTTCTAAGAATCCTTCCTAGTTCATTTATTTTTTTTAACATTTTAACATTTTATTTGTTTTACAATTATATACAATAGTAATATGTATCCATCATTTCTTTTGCAAGGCTCTGAATTCTTCAATTTTTAGACCCCCCTCCATTTCCTCCACCCCCACAGAAGCCTTTCTGATAGTCTCTATATTGTTTCCATACCATACATTGATGTAAATTGAATGTGTTATAAGTGTAAACATAAATCCCCTACCCCCCCCCCAAGAAGATGAGAAACCTCAAGAATGGAGAGAAAAAAAAATTGTACTTCAGTCTGTGTTCAGATTTCAATGGCTCTGTCTCTGGGGTGAGTTGCTTTCTTTAACATAAGTCCACCAGAGAAGTTGCTTCAATATTTTCCCCACAGTTTCTATTAATAGCTGTACCTCCACTGTATTTCTTCCCCACTCTCATTTATTCTATTCATTCTCATTCTCCTCCCCCCCCTTCATCCTGGCCCTGTCCAAAAGTGTGTTGAATCTGAGTTCCCTCTCTTCTATCACCTATTCCCCTATTCCCCCCCCTTCCCTTCCCCCTCATCCTGTCCCTTGTCCCTTTATTCTCATTTTTCTCTAGGGTATGATAGATTTCCTCACCCTATTAAGTGTGTATATTATTTCTTCTCTGAGCCATTTCTGATGAGAATGAAGACTCATTCGTTTCCCCTTGCTTTCCCCCTTTCCACTCCATTGAAAAAAGCTTTTTCTTGACTCTTATGTGAAATCTCTCATCTTCCTCTTCATCTCCTTTTCCTTCCACCTAGTACTTCTTTTATTTTAGTTTTTGCAAGGCAATGGGGTGTTAAGTGGCTTGCCCAAGACCACACAGCTAAGTAATTATTAAGTGTCTGAGACCAGATTTGAACTCAGCTCCTCCTGACTCCAGGGCCAGTGCTCTATCCACTGCACCACCTAGCTGCCCCTCCACCTAGTACTTTCCCCAATAACCTATTGACTTCATCCCTTTACCATATCATACCATTATATTCCACTCCTTCCTATGTCCTGTCTATATATCTCCTTCTAACAACTCTTATAAATGAGAAAATTCATATGACTTATCAATATCTTCTTCCCGTGCAGGAATACAAACAGTTCAACATCATCAAGTTCCTCATAGTCCCTCTCTTCCACTCCCTCTATGGTTCACCAGAGTTCTGTACTTGGAGATCAAACTTTCTGTTCAACTCTGGTCGTCTCAATAGGAAAGTTTGAAAATTAGCTTTTTCATTGAAAGTCCATCTTTTCCCCTGAAAGAGGATATTCAGTTTTGCTGGGTAGTTGATTCTCAGTTGTAAACTAAGATCTTTTGCCTTCCAGAATATCATAATCCAATCCCTATGAGCCCTTAATATAGATGCTGCCAGATCCTGTGTAATTCTGACTATAGAACCTTGGTAGTTTAATTGTTTGTTTCTGGCAACTTTTAGAATTTTCTCTTTGATTTGTGAGTTTTGAAATTTGGCTATAATATTCCTGGAAGTTTTTCTTTTGGGATTTCTTTCAGGGGGTGACCAGTGAATTTTCTCGATTTCTATTTTAACCCTCAGCTTCTAGGATCTCAGGGCTATTTTGCTGTATTATTTCTTGAAAAATGAAAGTCTAGGTTCTTCTCTTGGTCATGGCTTTCAGATGGTCCAATAATTTTAAAATAATTTATTCTGGATCAGTTTTAGAGGTTGGTTGTTTTTCCAATGAGATATTTCACATTTTCTTATAATGTTTTCCTTTTTTTGGCAGAGTTTTATTTCTTCCTGCTTTCTTGCAGAGTCATCAGCTTCCTTTAGTTCCATTTTGCATTTGAAGGAATTATTTTCTTCAGAGAGCTTTTTTATCTCCTTTTCCAGCTGGCCATGCTTTTTAAGTCATTCTTCTCATTTGCCTTTTGTTTTACTTTTTCCATCAGACCTAAACTGGTTTTTAACATATTATTTTCTTCAGTGTTTTTTTGTGTATCTTTCACCAAGCTTTTGATTTGGTTTTCATGATTTTTCTGCATCGCTCTCATTTTTCCTCCCAGTTTTACCTCCATCTCCCTTAATTGCTTTTCAAAGTCTTTTTTTGAGCTCATCCATAGTCTGAGCCCCATTTTCTATTTCTTTTGGAGGTTTTGAAAGCTTCAATTCTGATATCATCTGAGTATGTGTTTTGATCTACCATGGGACTAAAGTAATTCTCAGATTCTTCTTTTTCTGCTGTTTACTCATTTCCTTAGCCTAAGACTAATTTACAACACTTCCAAGGATTTGGGGCTTTTTTTGGGAACACACCACTGGGATCTTTTTTCCTCCAAGGTCTTATGCTCTCTTGCCTGTGCTTTGATATGTAGATGCCCCCCCTACTTCCCTCTGCCCTGGGGCTATAAGGATCCCAGCTCTCTTAGTATGGAAGCACAAACAGCAAAGTCCTACTGCAAGGGAGAGCAGAGAAATCTCTACAGACTTCCCTTACTGTCTCTGGGGGTACAGACTGCTTTGTCTACATTCTTGCTGCAGATTCTGCAGCCAGTGCTCCTCACTCCACACTCACCCAGGTGCAGCAGAGTTCTCTCACCACCCCTTTAAGCTGTTGCTGGTGATCTCTGGGCTGGGTTAGGCTGCTCTGTGGCTTTGGCTTTTTTTTCCCAGCCCCTGGTCCTGGTGAAACACACCTTTTCTGCAGAACTTCGAAGTTATCTTGCACTGGGAAAATGTAAAACTCAATCTTTCTGTAGGTTCTGCCCCTCTAAATTTTGGCTGGAGTCATCCTTTGGTTTTTTTTTGGTGCATAGAAGGAAGGAGTTCCCAGGAAATGCTGCCTTCATGCCACCATCTTGACTCCACCTCATTTTAGATGCCAAAATCTTAAATAAAATCTTAGCAATATGATTACAACAAGTTATCACTAGGGTAATACGTTATGACCAAGTAGGATTTATCCCAGGAATGCAGGGTTGGTTCAATATTAGAAAAACTTATTATAATTAATTACATCAACAACAAAGCTATCAGAAATTATATGATTATATTAATAGATGCTGAAAAAGCTTTTGTATACAGCACCCATTCCTGCTAAAAACACTACAGAGTGTAGGAATAAATGGACTGTTCCTTAGAATAATTAGCAGTATCTATCTGAAACCATCAACAAGCATTATATTCAATGGGGAGAGGCTAGATGCATTCCCAATAAGATCAGGGGTGAAACAAGGATGCCCATTATCACCACTACTATTCAATATCGTTTTAGAATTGTTAGCTTCAGCAATGAGAAGATATTGAAAATGAAGGAATTAGAATTGGGAAGGAAGAGACAAAAAAACTCTCACTCTTTGCAGATGACATGATGGTATACCTATAGAATCCCAAGAAATCATCCAAAAAACTACTGGAAACAATTATCAACTTTAGCAAAGTTGCAGGATATAAAATAAACCCTCATAAATCTTGAACTTTTCGATATATGACTAGCAAGATACAACAGGAAGAGCTAGAAAGAGAAATCCAATTCAAAGTAACCTCGGACTATATAAAATACCTGGGAGTCTATTTGCCAAGGAGGACTCAGAAACTTTTTGAAAACAATTACAAAACACTTCTCACACAAATTAAATTAGATTTGAATAACTGGGCAAACATCAACTGTTCATGGATAGGCAGAGCTAATATAATAAAAATAACAAATCTACCAAAACTAAACTTCCTGTTTAGTGCCCTACCAATAAAAATTCCAAAAAATTACTTTAATTAGTTAGAAAAAATTGTAAGTAAATTTATATGGAGAAATAAAAAGTCAAGAATTTCCAGGGATTCAATGAAAAAAAGTACAAAAGAAGGTGGCTTAGCCCTACCAGATCTAAAAATTATATTATAAAGCATCAGTCATGAAAACTGTCCGGTATTGGCTAAGAAATAGAGTAGTGGGCCAGTAGAATAGACTAGGTACAATAGCAGGAAACAATTATAATAATCTGCTGTTTGATAAAGCCAAAGAATCCAGCTATTGGGATAAAAAAACTCTCTCTCTTCAATAAAACTACTGGGAAAAGTAGAAATTAATATGGAAGAAACTTAGATTAGACCAACACCTCACACCCTATGCCAAGATAAGATCCAAATGGATACAGGATTTAGACATAAAAAAACAATATTATAAGAAAACTAGGAGATCAAGCAGTAATTTACCTGTCAGATTTATGGAAAGGGAAAGCAGTTTATGACTAAGGAAGCAATGGAGAACATCACTAAAAACAAACTAGATGATTTTGATTACATTAAATTAAAAAGGTTTTGCACAGACAAAACCACTGTAACCAAGATTAAAAAGAAATATAGTAAACTGGGAAACAATCTTTACAGCTAGTATTTCTGACAAAGGACTCATTTCTAAAATATACAGAAAACTGAGTCAAATTTAAAAAAAAAGCCATTCCCCAATTGACAAATGGTCAAAGGATAGGCAAAGGCAATTTACAGATGAGGAGATCAAAGCGATCCATAGTCATATGAAAAATTGCTCTAAATCATTACTTATCAGAGAAATGTAAATTAAAGCTTCTCTGAGGTACCACTTCAAACCTCTCAGGCTGGCCAATATGACCAGAAAGGACAGTGATCGTTGTTGGAAGGGATGTGGGAAATCTGGGACACTATTACATTGTTGATGGAACTGTGAACTCATCCAACCTTTCTGGAGAGCAACTTGGAATTATGCCCAAAGGGCAACAAAAATGTGTATACCCTTTGATCCAGCAATACTACTGTTGGGTCTATACCCTGAAAAGATGATGAAAAAGGGTAAAAGCATCACTTGTACAAAAGTATTCATAGCAGCCCTGATTTTGGTGGCAAGTAATTGGAAATTAAGTAAATGTCTTTCAACTGGGGAATGGCTTAGCAAACTGTGGTCTACATATGTCATGAAACACTATTGTTCTATGAGAAACCAGGAGGTTCAGGATTTCAGGGAAGCCCGTAGGGATTTGCATGAACTGATGCAGAATGAGATGAGCAGAACCAGAAAAACACTGTACACCCTAACAGCAACATGGGGGTGATGATCAACATTGAGGGACTTGCTCATTCCATCAGTGCAACAATTAGGGACAGTTTGGGTCCGTCTGCAATGTAGAATACCATCTGTATCCAAAGAAAGAATTGTGGACTTTGAAAAAAAGACCAAAGACTATTACCTTTCGTTAAAAAAAAAAAAAACACTTGTTATCTTATTATGTAATTTTGCTGTCTTATACTTTACTTTTCTTCCTTAAGGATATGATTTCTCTCTCATCACATTCAACTGAGATCAATGTATACCATTCAAACAATGTAGACTGGCAAATTGCGTTCTGTGGGGGATGAGGGGAGGGAAGTAAGATTAGGGGAAAATTATAAAACTCAAAATAAGTAAAATAAAATAAATATAAAAAAAGAAATGGCAAATAGAGAGGACTCAGGATGTACTTTTGTCTGTATAATTGTGGCCTGGGAAGAAACAAAAACAAGGGTTAGGTGGAGGGATCTAGAAATTTTGATAATTTTTCTACCTTTTTCAGTTTTGCCTTACATAAGCAAGGCCACTTTTCTGTGTCTTAGGGCTTACTGTACCTCTGGCCTATGAAAAAAAGCCATATAATCAAATGTTGAGATTATTAAGTTGAGTTGATATCTAATTAAATGTTTCCTCTATAGTGGCTGTGACATCAGAACCTATCAGGAGAGATGTGGTCAGCAGTACCTCACCAGTATTATATTTTATTTTTGAATTATTACCAATTATTATCAGACCAGATTCAGCAAATCTACCTACCTGTAAGAATCAGGGGATTGTATAGAAGGGTCCGGTTTAAGCAGGAAGACAATATATTTAGATTTGTATGTGCTGAGTTTGAGCTGCTTCTTAAAGGTAATTGAATATGTAGTTGGAACTCAAAGGAAAGATAAGAGTTAATTAACTATATGACTTATTTGTGTGGAGAGATAATAGTGGGTATACTTCCACCACCAAAGCATAATTCTTCAGTGCATTATGATGGTCCAAAAAGACCAAAATAATGATAATAATTAATAATGGTGGTAATAATAATAATATTTGGGTGTTCAACCTGGTGTTAAACCTTTCTAAACTTAAGGCAGTTAAAAGATTTGCAGTGTCCCAAAGTCTTAGAACAGTTTTTGGTTTTAATTGATTAAACTCTTAGTATCATATTCAACTTAAATTAATTAATCACTGAAAATGTTCTCAAAGTCTTTTTAATAGTAGTATAACTAGCTATGGCTTACATTCCTCTGACAATTCTTTTTTTTAAAAAAACAGTCATTTCTACTCCATAATGAAATAACAGAATAGGATTTGGTGAAAATACCTGCATGTTATAGATTAACAGACTTATTATAGGGGAATCTCTTTTGATTTTTATCTTGTTATTTACCATGTCTCATTTATTTTATCTTCCATTGCCTATGATTAGTTTTCTTTAATTTTATCCAAGATTATCTTCATTTTACAAGAATTAAAAAGAAACAGTACTTTATTACTCATTACTTTTGCTCCTCAAAATCTAAGTTTATGTTTGAGTAGTGCTGTTTTCTCACCATTAATACTTTTGTCATTGGCAAATAGATTTGCTTTCTGAATATGTATCACATTGTCTCAGAAGTTAAATGATTTATTTTATCCAGTTTTATGATGATTTTTAAAGTTATAACTGATAGGATTTGAGAGAATTGAAACAACAAGAGTTCTGCGGCATACTTTCAAATTTTAAACTTTGAGTTTCATGGAAGATATGATTTTTAACAAACTAATATTAAATTCAGCATTTTTCACTTGATGGGTTCACTTATATTTTTATCTTATCTTCTTAATTTTGTTAAACATGGCATTTTGAGCTATGATCTTTCCTTCAAGCTGTGCTGACTCTTCACATAGCTTGTAATCTGAACTACTTAGAAATAATATTTGATAAAATCCTTTGTGATACAAGTGAATTTTTTAGGACATGTATTTACAATTAGGTTTTCTGTTATGCAAACTTGCAAATAACATGAAATAAATTTGTGTGAAGTAAAGGAAAGATGATACTAATTAAAAGATAAGCCAGGAAAACATGTTATTTTCCTACAGTGAATTGGAAAGCCAGATGTCACCAGACTTATTTCATTCCTGTGAGAGCATATTGGGAAATTAACAGTAAGACATTAATATATTAATAATGTATTTTCTTTGCCTTTATGTCAGAATTTTTAAAAAGCATCTTCTTAGAAAATGATGCAGTAGAAATGGTTCAAGATATATTTTTAATAAAACATGTTTTTAAAATTTTGTTTTTCAGTTGCATGCAAAGATAGTTTTCAGCATTTATCCTTTTGCATATTTTTGAGTTACACATTTTTCTAGCACCCTCCCTTCTTTTCCCCTTCCCCATGGCAATAATCTATCTAATACAGGTTTGTACAGGTAGAATTGTGTATCACGTATTTTCGTATTAGCCTTGTGAAAGAAAAAATTGGAGCTAAGGGGAAAAAACAGGAAAGAAGGAAAATATAAAAGAAGTTTTAAAAAATGAACGTGCTATTCTTTAATCTGCACTCAAAACCCACTTTTTTTCTCTCTAGAAGTGGATGGCATTTTCCTTAAGCTGTCTCTTGGTATTGTCCTTGATCATTGAGCTGCTAAAAGAGGAGCAGCATCTGTAATAGTTGATTATCTCACGGTATACTTTTAATGTATACAGTGATCTCCTTCCTCTGCTCACTTAACTCAGCATCGAGTCTTTCCATTCCTTTCTGAAGTCTGGCAGCTTATTATTTCTTTTTTTTTGCAGGGCAGTGGGGCTTAGGTGACTTGTCCAAGGCCACACAGCTAGGTAATTATTGAGTGTCTGAGGCCGGATTTGAACTCAGGTACTCCTGACTCCAGGGCCAGTGCTCTATCTACTGCACCACCTAGCCATCCCTGATTTGGGGGGTTTTTTCCCTAGTTTTGTTAGTGACATGCCTAATTCATTGATCTCCTCTTTCTCTAATTCATCTATGAAGCATTTTGAGATAAAAAAAATTTCCCTAATTACTTTGGCAGCATCCCACACATTTTGGTATGATGTCCCATCATTGTCATTTTCTTGAATGAAATTGTTGATTTTTAAATACTGTGATTTGTTGTTTGGTCACCTTTTCTTTAATATTGAGGCATTTAGTTTCCAATTAATTTTCATGGAATCTTTATTGCATCATGATCTAGAAAGGATGCATTTAATGTTTCCTCATTTCAGCATTTGATTGTGAGGTTTTTATTCCTTAGGAGATGATCGGTTTTTGTGAAGCTGCTATGTACTATAGGGAAAAAAAGGTATAATCCATTCTATCCCTATTCAGTTTTCTTGAGAATTCTATCAATTATTTTCTAATATTCTATTTACCTTAACTACCTTCTCATTTAAATTAAGGTTACATTTATCTCATTATGAGAAAGGGAGGTTGTGGACCCCCACCGGTAGAGTTTTGCTTTCTGTGTTCCTCTAATTCCTTTATCTTCTCCTTTAAGAGTTTGGATGTCATACTACTTGGTTCATGTATTTTTATGTTGATATTATGGTTGGATATCATTGCCTATGGTACCTTTTAGGAAAATATAGTTTCCTTCTTTATCCCATTTAATGAGATCTATTTTTGCTTTCTTTATCTGAAATAAGGATTCTACCCCTACTTTTTTTTAAAATTCCAGCTGAAGTATAATATATTCTTGACAATCTAAATCAATTTTACCTTTACGCAGTAGGTATCATCTCTCTGCTTCAAATGCATTTCCTCTAAACAACACATTTTAGGATTCTGGTTTTTGATCACTCTGTTATCTGCCTCTGCTTTATGGGAGAGTCCATCTTACTCACATTCAGTTATAGTTACCCTGTACTTCCCTCCATCCTATTTTTCCCATTTTGTACTTTTCTTTCTCCTGTCTCCTTATTCCTCCTCACCAGTGTTTCGTTTTTAACTGCTGTCTCCCTCAACCTGCCCTCCCTTTTATCAACCCACTTCTCTTTTTTTTCCTCCCTTTCCCCTTTTATTCATTTTTTTACTGTTACTTTTCCTCTTCCTTTTATCACCCCTTCTACCCCTTTCTTTCCCTTTTCTCCCCTTGCTTTCCTATAGGGTACAATAAATCTCTAAAACCAATTGCGAATGCATGTTATTCCCTCTTTGTACCAAATCTATTAAGAGTAAGATTTATTCAGTGCTCATACCCTCCCTTATTTCCCTTTACTATACTAGGTCCTTTTTTTTTGTGGCAAGGCAATGGGGTTAAGTGACTTGCCCAAGGCCATACAGCTAGGTAATTCTTGTCTGAGGCTGGGTTTGAACTAAGGTACTGCTGCCTCCAAGGCTGGTGCTCTATCCACTCTGCCACCTAGCCGCCCAGATATACTAGGTCCTTTTTGTCTTATTTTCCCAGCTGAATGTTTTTTTATGTCCTGATTGCACCTAACTCTCTCTATTCTATTCCTCTCAACTCTCCTGACAGAAGTAAAATTCTCAAATCATTCTTACATTATAATCAGTTTATAACCCCACCCTCTTTCCAAGTGCCCTTCCTCCAAATGTCCCAGTATAAATACAGTCCTTAAGGGCCAAAAGTTGACCACATCAGTCAACCTGTCTAATAGGCTTCTTTCAGCTGTCCTAAGAAAAATACAATTGTCAAGAGTTACAAGTATTGTCTTCCCATGTTAACAGTTTAATCTTCTTGACTAACATTTTCCCCTTTTCTGGTTTACCTTTTTATGTATCTCTTGTGTCTTGTATGTGAAGATCAAAATTTCTGTTCATTTCTGGTCCTTTTATCAGGTAAATTTGAAAGTCCTATATTTCATTGAAAACCCCATCTTTTCCCCTTAAGAAAATATGCTGAAGGATGGCTAGGTGGCACAGTGGATAGAGCACCAGCCCTGAAGTCAGTAGGACCTGAGTTCAAATCTGCCCTCAGACACTTAATATTATTACCTAGCTGTGTGTGGCCCTGGGCAAGCCACTTAACCCCATTGCCTTGAAAAAAAAATATGCTGAATTTTGCAGGTCAGTGATTCTTGATTATAATTCAAGTTCCTTTCCCTTCTGGAATATCAAATTCCAGGCCCTCTAATCTTTTAATATTGAAGTTGATAATCCTGAATAATCCTGACTGTGGCTTCCTGATATTTAAATTGCTTCTCATTGGATGCTTGCAGTATTTTCTTCTTTGGCTGAGTATTCTGTAATTTGACTACATTATTCCTTGGATTTTGATTTTGGGATCTCTCTCTGGGGGTGATCAGTAGATTTTTTTCAGGAATTATTTTATCTTCTTCTAGGACAGTTTTCCAAGATAATTTTCTATAGGATATTGTCCCTTTTTTCTGATCATAATTTTCAGAGATACCAGTAATTTATAAATTATCTCTCCTAGATCTGTTTTCCTAGTCAATCATTATTTTATAAGAGATTTTTTTTTTACTTTTTCTTCTGTTTTTTCAGTCTTTTGTTTTGTTTGATGGAATCTTGGAGTGTCATGGAATCATTCATTTTCATTTCTTCAATTCTAGTTTTTAGGGTTTTATTTTCTTTAGTTAGCCTTTGTTTCCTTTTCCAATTGATCATTTTTTATTTTTATAGGTTGATTGTTTTTCTACTTTCTCAATTTTATTTTTAAATTCTTCCATCAGTTTTTCACAATTCTGCTGTATTGTATTTTTTCCTCCATTTTTCTTCTTCTCATCTTTGCTTTTAAATGTCCTTTTTTGGCTTTTCCAAGAGTAACCAGTTCATAAACCCCTTTGACTTTACATCTAGTTATTTTGTTACTGCTTTCCTCTTCTGAGATGGTGTTTTTAATCATCTTTATCAGAATAATAGATGTCAAGGGTTAGTACTTTTTTTTGCTCATTTTGATAATTGAACTCTGCTCCTGTAATTATAAAGGGGTATAGACCCAAGCTTTTTTTGTGTTGGAGGGCCAGGAATCTAGTCCCTGGATTTCTACTGTGACCTTTCCTGTGTTTGTGGTTTGGTCCCTATGCTAAGATAGTCTAATGCTGCACCAGTGTTCTGAAACTCAAACCTTGTTCTATCTCAGCCGGGGTTGTTACCTTCACTGCTGACCTGAGGTACACCAGACCAGCTGGGCTGTTCTTAAGAACCTGCCCCTGGCTTCTGGCTCTTCTGCCTATACTAGACCACACAATCTTTTTACCCATGTGGGACAGACCTTTTCCTGAAATTTCTCCAAGGTATCCCTCTGAAAAACTGTTTCATTCACTTTTATGGTTTCTGTCACTTTAGGGTCTGTTTAGAGGCTTCATTCAAAGTTGTTTTGGGAAAGGCTCCAAAAACACATTTTCTAAAGAGGTCCCAAGAAAAAGGTAGAAAAAGTATTCAAGATTCATAGATCTTTCCAGAAGATTTGTTATGTTTAAAACAGCAATTTTTTTTTGTTTTATGTGGAAAAAATATAGAACAATATTGAACATAGCTGAGTCTTAGCTATAATTTTTACCTTTACCTGACTTGAAGATAGCAAGCATTACTCTTAGTTTATGAAAATATAATAAGCATCTTCAAAATTTTGTTGCTAATAAACTTTTAAAACTGATTTTTATTTCCTAGCTTTATTTGCTTGCTCAATGGGTTCTTTCTACAGTTGGGGAGTCATGTTAGTTTTAATGAATATCATGTAAACTTTTAGTTAATTTGGAATATTCATTAAACCATAATTTAGTTATGCAGCTGGAGGAATCATTGTCACTTTTGAATACCTTTAACATAAGTAATGTATTTTTTATTTCTAATAGGCTAATAATTGCATAATGATCACAAATTGCCTTTCTTAATGTTACTTTTTTCCTTGATTGTGCCATCTGTCTGTTCATAACAAAAATAAAAATTAATCACATTGAGCCACTGAAGATGTTATGTGGATTAACATTATATTCTGTGAGTATAAATCTAATACTTCACAAAATTAAATCTTTCTTTTAAGAAATTTCTGTTATTTTGTTACAGATGGGGTACTCAAGGAGATTTCACCACTACTCATCCTCTGCCTGTGGTCAAAGTTAAACTCTTCACTGAAAGTACTGGAGTTCTAGCCCTTGAAGATAAGGAATTAGGAAGGGTGAGTTATGATCAGCTTTACAAAAATGAAATATTATTCATGTCACAAAATATTTAATTATAATTTATGATAATAAAATATCCAAATAGAGTGATAACTGAAACAATTGTTACATAAATGTAATTGCATAGTTCTACACTATTAAGGAATGAAAGATGAAGAATTCAGAGAAGGGTGGGAAAATCAGCATGAAGTGATATTAAAATCACAGGCAAAGGGATAATATAGGTAATGATTAAGACAAATGATTAAGATTGTCCACATAATCATAATTCTGCCTAAATATAATGTATAATATTCATACCATGCTCTCAAACTTAAAGCATACATCTCTCATTTATGTTAATAAAAGATTAAACATTTTAATAACATAAATACATTTGTTGAAAAGCATATTTGATAAAACAAAATGTCAGATTATATTTTAAAAGAAAGCTTGGAACTATTTAGAGTGTGAGTTTGAATGAGTAATCATAGTTCTTTAGAGGGTAAGAAAGTTAATTTCCATGTCATAATATGCCTCCTTAAGTCATGACACAAATTTGACTGATTAAAATTATGTGAATGGTGCAACCAAGTGAACATCTTGCATCTATCATAAAAACAATTCAGATCTTATAACTACAGTCTTCTTATATGAACGTAAGGTTTTTAGGAGAAGGTATTCTTCCCTTTTTTTTCTTGAGAAGAATATTTGCAGGAAGACTCTCTAGAACTTTATTTCACTACTTGTAAAAGTATTCTTTGATCACATTTTAACAATGATTTAAATATTAACAAACTTGCATATATATACTCACATGTAAACTTATGCTAATAATGTATTTCCTGTTAATATATTACTCTTTAATTTCCAATATCAATCTTTATCCTCATCATTCAGTTTGGACAAGATTAAAGTTAGAGTAGATTTTCTGAGCCAAGAATACCTTATTTGACATATCTTTAGTCCAATAATATGTGAAATGGATCAATTTCAATAAGCACTTGCAGGTCTCTTTGAATTAAATCTTGTTTTCCTATTGTTTTCTATTCCTTAAACTGATTCTTTGCTGAACCTTTTATTTTGGGTTTGGGTCTGTTGTAGATCCTAATTGTCAAAATCAAAAAGATATTGTTCCACTTGGGAAAAATCTCCCAGTAATTCATTCATTATTTCATAGATCCTGCTTTCACAAGTTACTGCCTGCAAATAGTTACCTAATATTTCTGGGTTTTAGTTATCTCATCTATAAAATAATAGAGTTGGAAATATAAGTTATGATATATAACCTTGTATCTGACTCAAAATCTTTGTTCCTATGATCATTGCTCAACTAGAATTTATCAGGACTTTACATTATTAATTTTTATAGTCTAAACTGATACCTTTTTATAGGGAAGGCATGTTAATAATGCCCATTGCTATGCTCCAGTGTTATAGGGATACCAACAGTACCATGCCTACTGAGAATATTTTCTATAATTTTTCAGACTTCAAGTTTCTCCTCCTTCCTTCTCATAGACCATGAATTACTGATGCTTCTTTCAAACTCCAGAATATAGATTCCCCCTCCTTTTCTTACTGTCCAGGTATATATCTTAGTAGTAGTGTCATATCACCTTAGCCTAATTAGTGTCCCTGTATGATATGACAACTTGGAAAACCTTTAGTGTTAGCCTTCAGGTTATATGAAGTGAAACCAAACTTTACTCAGTCAATTCCATAAGTTTAAAATTCCATAAATTTGCTTATTAAAGACTATCTGTATTATCTAGATGTTTCCATCTCCTTTGGTACTGTTTTCATTATAACTAGAAGAGAAAATTGAATTTATTGAATTTAGTATATCAGTCAAAATAAGGGAAGTATATATATATATATATATATATATATATATATGTATATGTATATATTTCAAATAGTGTCAAGCTGCAATTCTAAAATCCTATGAGTACATGGTTGGAGAACAAAGACTATACATACATACATATATATATATATTTGAAGTCCCTGAAATAAATAGACACAGGTCATATTTTAGCAAAAATAAAAAAAACTGTTTGAGAGTGAGAAGCAAAACAGTATGTCATATTTACATCTATTAAAAAAGTTATGATGAATAAGTCTGAATACAATTTCTCATATCTTTAGAGAAAAGTAACATGATTTGTGTTTTTTTCCCTAACCCTGAGCTATTTCCCTTTAATTCTTTTTGACATTAAAATGAATTTCATCATTTTTGCTGACACTGAATCAAGGAGGGGAAAACACTTAACTGTTTTTAATGAAAAACAGTGTGCAATGATATATTTTCTCCTAAATGATACCTACCTACCAGTACAAGATTTGTCCTCTAACAGTAAAGAACACTTAACAGATTGCTCATTCCAGCTTCAAAGTGATTGTTAGTCTTTAATAGAAAAGTCATCAGTTTTCAAATGTCATCAAGCTAATGTCTGGATGACTTATCTGGCCAGTTGGGCCAGACACAGAAAATGAACCTTTAACTCTCCCAATACCTAGATGAGTGACCTTGGACTAGTCATTTTAAACTCTCAATCTTTTCATTTAGATCATCCCTTCCAGCTCTAACATTCTACAAGTCTCAGTATTTGTCACCAGCATATTATTGAAAACGTAGCATCCTCCTGATTGGAATAGTAAAATAAAGAATTTTGAAAAGGGATAGTTTTACAATAATGCTAATATTGCAGGGCTTAAAATTAGAAACACACACTATAAAATCACATGCCTTTCCAATGCCCTTTCCTTTGGTACCAAATATTTAATGGTTTGAATCCCACTTTTAGTCCTTAAAGACCTATTTGTTTTAGAACAAATGTGGTAATAAGACTTCAAAGACCTTCAATGAAAGGAATCCAGGTTGAGATAATCTATATTTCATGTTTGTAGAGAGATTTGTTAGTTTTTATTGTATCAAACTTCAATTTACTTTTCAAACATCAAGACCTCTGGATTCTAATTTTGCTACCTGAGACCAAGGAGAAAATGTCTAATCTCACTTTTATGGGTTTGCTCTTTAACTACTTGAAAACTATCGTAGTACTCTTTTCTCCAAGTTAAATAGTTGCAGATCTTTTAACCAATTTATAGTTGACCTAATCTCACAACCCTTCACCATGCTGATTGGTCTCATCTTGAATAAATTTTTCCTCAAATGTGGCACCTAGAACCAAATATAGTACTCTAGTCTGTTGTGGGAATCCTCATAGAATATGACAACCCATGTAGGAAGGACAGCTAGGAAACATGACAGCAGATAGATTGTTGGGCCTAGAATCAGGAAGACTCATCTATCTAAATTCAAATCTGGTGTCAAACACTTACTGGCTGGTTGACCCTGAGCAAACCATTTAATCCTGTTTGCCTCAGTTCCCTCATCTGTAAAATGAGCTAGAGAAGGAAATGGCAAACCACTCCAGTATCTTTGCCAAGAAAATCCTCAAGGAGTCTCAAAGGGTCGGGCATGACTGAAATGATTGAGTTATTATTGAATTCCTATCACAGTGCTATCACTGGCAGCTGATTTTCTGAGATGCTTACCAGTATTACCACAGTGTTAGATATACCTCATTTTTTTAAGTTTTGATATATGCCATGAGATTTATTAAGCTAAATGAATGTTCTGATTTGTTGTATACTGAAAATGTACTATTATTGGTAACATCAGTTTATCATCTGAAGCCAGGAATTGAGGTCTGGTTTTTAATCACCATATTGAAGAATAGAAATAAAAGACAAATACAGAATTTGTAAGGTAAGAGAAATGTTAACAATAGAAATGTAGAGATGAAAAGAAAGGAATCTAAATAAGTGGAAGGGAATAGTATCCTATACTATATATTATTAGTTTTAAAAGCAATTATTTAACTATCTTTAAAAAAAACAAAATTGCATGAGAAAGTATTTAGAATTTGTGCATAGGGGAATAGGTAGCAAGTTGAAAACTGAGGAAAGATGGCAAAATGATCTTGTCACTTCTTCCTGCTTCTCCCCTCTCTCCCAGAGGACTCTGGACCATGTTGGTTCCCTAATTAATAGAAAAGATTTAGCAAACATTGCGTTAATTTTGTTATGTCAATGAAGAAGGGTCCCAGAGGCATCAGTGTCAGTGACTGACTGCCAAAAATCTTAGAAAATGCTATGACAAGGACATTTTTGCTTCATTTGTCACTTCCCCCTGCCTATCTAACCTCTCTTGTTCTTCTTAGATATGATTCATTATGTATGTTTTGCTTTTGTTTTTTAAGCCTCAGTAGGAACTTCTCATGTTGACATGGAACTTTGGCCTCTTATTGGAGAAAAAGATAAATTCTGGTGCAAATTGAGAAAATATTTTTAATTGAATATGCTGCTCTTCTAGTATCCTTTTCATGTTTATCTGCCAGTTCACCTTCTTTTTCACAGAACACATCTATCTTCCTGAGTCTACCATACCTGTCACATCAGTATAGTATAATAATTTTGGCTTATAGGACTTTCAAGGAATTTTTTGATACTATGAAACTCATTTTTATTTTATAGCTTAGCAAATTTGAAGAGTAATAAGAGAGGTTGTTTTAAACTTAGAATTCAAAATAGTAACATTTTCTTTTTTTGGATATCCCAGTTCTTTGAAATGAAAACAGTCTTACATCTTGTAAGTTTCCTTTACCAACAGAAAGATTATGGCATCTGTAGCATGGTCTTCTGTGTGCTATAAGGATGTATTTGATTGTGTGGTCATTAACTTCCTTCATTCTGTGCAATTGAAAGAATTGGAGTTTTTTTTCCCCATTTTTAGAAGTTACCTAATAGGTAACATTAGGTGGCAAAGTGGATAGAGTGTCAGGCCTGGAATCAGAAAGACTTATCTTCCTGAGTTCCAATCTAGCTTCAGATGCTTACTCACTGTGTGACCCTGGGTAAGTCACTTAATCCTCTTTGCCTCAGTTCTTCAACTGTAAAAAATGAATGGGGAAAAGGAAATGGAAAAACACTCCAGAATCTTTGCCAATAACCACCCCAAATGGGGATCACAGAGTCAGATAAAAACTGAAAAATGACTGATGACTGAACAAATTAATTACAGATCAGCTAAATACAATAATATCTCTCAGTAATAATATAAGATGTTTGGATATGAAATAATGAATGATTCCATAAAATGGCATATTAAAGATGTGATTAAGTATAAATCTTATTATTACAAGATACACCTAAATAGTAGTAAAATTTTAAAAATTCTTCAACAATTGTAACAGAACTTCTATATTCAAATAGGTAAATAACAGTGGAAAAAGAATGAGTTTGGACTCAGAAAGCATTTATATCCTGCCTCAAGCAAATTATTTTACAAAAATTAAGTGATTTGGAAAGTTAATTTGGCTATCTCGGGTTCCTAATCTGTGAATTAGAAAAGTAGTAAAATGACTACATTGAAGGAGTGGAATTGGGAAGTTATATGGATATTTTAAGGATGCTACTAAAGAATTTTTTACCTACTTTCAAAATTTCCTTCAGAAGTTTATGTGCCATAGAATAAGGTGGATTCAGCTACGTTACAGTCATGCCATTTGGAGAAAAACGACACTACCCATTTGATTAGCAACTTTTTACTATGAACAAATTCTATCTTTTTCCAGAAATAGCATCCAGTCTCAAATGTCAAAAAAATTTTTTTGCTCTCATTAAGAACTTTCCAAAAAGTTTGCCATATTCTTTCAAGAATTCTAGTTGTATAAGGTATATAACAGCTGAAATCTATGTTTAAAAACAAAGCAAAACAAAACAAACAAAAAAAAACCACTTTATATTCCTGCCTTGTATGTTTGTTCTGCTGAGAGGATGGCATTGCTGAATTCTGAGGATACCTGCAAGGATTCTCACTTATCAGAATGACATGTTCAAGGAAGTGAAAGTGATAAAAAATACAATTATACATGTAAAATATTTACGTGAAATATGGAAAAAATGAATTTGTATGTATATTAATTTTTAGTCTTGCTATTTTAGAGGTAATGCTTCTGGTCAACTAGATAGCGCAATAGATAGAGTGCTGGCTCTGGAGTCTGTAAGATTCACTTAACCCTGTTTAACCTCAATTTCCTCATCTATAATACTAAAAAAGAAGCACCCCAGCCAACCAGATGAAGGTACAATTATTTATTATAGTGAGGAGTATGTTGTACAAAGTACCCTTCTCACTTGCCTTTACCAGAATCATTCCTCCCCATGATCTAATTCATAGGAAGCAAGACTGTCAGAGATGATTGACTGCTGTGAATCTCTTGGCTAAAATTGGTTTTGATTCCTCTTCTATCATCACTGTACCAGGGTGCATCATCAGCACCTGGAAAACACCAGCATGTGACATCTGGCGACATAGGCACCTACCAGGTACATCCTTTGTCTCTCGATGGGCTGATTATTACTTTGGCTTTTCGTCATGGACCTTCTTTGGCTTCTCTTCTTCTTGTATCAGCAATGCATCATGGCTACTACCGACACTGGGCAGTAGTCATTGTAGCAGGATGCTTCATTCTCATACCTATCTCCTCTAATCTGTCTCTTGATGAAGTAGGCATCAGTACTTTTCCTCTCAGACCTTCCAACTTTAACTTGTTGAACTGATGAAACAAGAACTTTGAAGGCCAAAGAGGAGAATGGTTTCTTGTGAACATGGGTTGAACATGGGTCAGTTCTGAGAAATAGGCAAACACTGTTCTAATTAAGTCTGGGCAATGGCCTCTGTTGCCCTTAGTTGATTGAAAAGGGAGTCTAGTTCATATCTGGGAATCCGGAGTAGCAGAGACAGTCACCGATCCAATGCAGTAACACAAATGATCCTGGAGAACTGATACTGGAGAAGCCAGCGAGTTCTCTTTTTCTTTGTAAAGGACAGAGCCACCCTGGATTCGGCTTTGCCCTGAGAGGAGTTGTGCTTCCCAGAGAAGTTCAATGAGATTGAGTTCTAGGGTGTGTACTAATAAATAGTAGAGTAATTTAGTCCTCCAAATGGCAAGCTGACATTGTCTTAGTGCTAAAGCCTCATCTATAAAATGAGCTAGAGAAAGAAATGGCAAACTACTACAATATCTTTGCCAACAAAATCTCAAATGGGATCATGGGGAGTCGGGCACAACTGAACAACAACTACTTCTGGTTCATTAGAAGAATGAAGATGTTTAAAACTGATAATCCAAAATGACAGCTATTTTGTTTGTTTTGCACATGGTGAATACTATGAGGAAACAGCAGGTGGTGTTTAATTATAGGTACATTTTGAATATATAGATAATTTAGTCTTGTTGCACTGATTATTTCATTAAAATGAACTATTGTCTTTTGAAGCTGATTGTCACATTTTAATGCAGTAAGTAATAATTAGCCTTTATAGTCATAAATGTTTCATCAAGTTGTTTCCTCTGTTTACTTTGTGAAAGAACCTTAGGATGGCCATCTGACTATCACAATATTCCTCCCGCTGTTTGATGCTGAATTTTTACAACAGGAAGGTATTATTTAAAATACTTCCATATTCAAACAAGGTGCTACCCAAGAGAGGAAAATCAGCACTTGCAAAAACTTTAAGAGCATTAGGCAGTCTACTTTTCCCTGTCTTTTTTGTATGTAATTTAAATAGGGTACTTTTTTCCCATGTATTTTTAACTGATGCAGAGTTAAATTCTGGAGGAAAATATCTGGGTCTGTTTACTCTCTAGAAAACTCTTTAATGTTGCTCTCTAAAAGCACATTTGTTAAGCATCCTGAGTTTACTGCTAAATCATGCTAGACTGACTAAGTATGCTATACATGTAGTTATTTGGGACTCAGAAAAGCTGTAAACATCCTTAAAGTACCTTACTTACAATTAAGGTATAACTTTAACTGAACTGGACTCCATGTCATCCTCTAATCCTTTCTCTCATATCTATCTTTGGAACATCTAAGAAGATGACAGAATGAAGAAATGTATTTTTACTCCCCCTTGATGTGCAAAATGATAAGAAACTTGCCAAAGGGAAAAATAATACTTTTAGAGAGATGGAGCTCCTGCTAGGTTGTCTTCAAAATTAAAAAAAAAAAGCATACTATCTAGACTGATGTTCTCTGTATATTTCCCGATTCCTGAACTCTGGACCCTGTGTTACCAGCTTTAGATTAGTCAGTCACTCAAGGGAGAGTTTAAAAAGCTGAAACTAATAGCAACTCAAATTCCTTAAGAGATACCCTCCTGCCATTCATAACATTATGGACTATCTCTTTTGTAATAATTCATCCAGTTTCTTAAGACCACTTAACTGAGAGAAGTTAAAGTGTTTAACCCCAAAGTTTGTGGGGGTGGTGGGAGGGTAACAGAGACTAAGAAATGTAAAAATAAAGAAAAAACTGATAACTCAAAGAAGATTTTTAAAGTATCGAACCTGTGAATTCATTGGTATAGTCATGATATTCTGATAAAATGTTTATCAAACTGACCACTAGGAAAAAATGTAAATATAATTTGAATTGTTAACCTTTTCTCCATGACTTCAAGTCTGGACAGTCAGAATGTAAATAAATAAAATAGGCCTCAATTAGCAGCATTACAAATTTGTTTGTAAATTTCTGAGATGTAAATTGAGATGGATGATGGATGCATCCTTGAATTCTTGGGGGATAACCTCTTCATGCTATATATCCTGGAAAATTTCAGTCAGGTTTTGAATGAGTAGTGTTCACCCCACTTGTAGATCTCAGCTGGAATAGAATCAGGACCAGGTGCTTTGAAAAACATGTATCCAGCTCCGACTAGAGTAAATTGGCCTTCATTTGCCAGCCTTGTTTCGCTCAGGGCTGCTATTTAGGTCCTATACCTGCTGAGTTCTCTTGCAACAAGAGCTAAGTAACAGTGGTTACTTAGATAGCTAAGGACCATTAACATGCTAATGTTAATGACATTCAAAACCTCTTCAGTTGGAACTTTAGCTAGGGACTGATTGACTTCAATTTGAGGTAAGCTGTCAGTGGCTTCTGCATTGATTGATGATGGTCTGTTAAGAACACTGCAAGTGTTCAGCCCATCTCCCTAGGATCAAGTCCCTATCATTAATCAATGTGGATCCATCAGCACTAAGTAGTTGAGATGCACCATGTGCCTTTGGTCCATAAATAGCTTTCAGGGCATCATAAAAGCATTTTGGTTTGTTACATTCTGCATAAAATAGAATTTCATTTGCCTTGTTACTGAGCCAAGAATCCTGCATCTCTCTAAACTTTGCTTGGATTTTACTTTCAATGGAATTAAATGCTGCCTTCTTAGAGTTGGATAAATCATCCTGCTGTTAAACCTTGTAGAGTTCTTGTTTTTCATTTAGCAGCTTCTGTATTTCCCCATCAATTTTCATCAAACTAGTCCTAGTGGTGCCATTTTGGCCCAGATGAGCAAATATAGTGCTGTAAACTAGATCTCTGAAAGCTGCCCACTCCTTTTCTGCTCCACTCAGTTTTGCCTCCAAGTTAGCAACACACTGTTCCCACTCAGAGAAACACTCTAATCTCTTGATATTCTTCTTGTATTCATTTTTCCTTGGGGCTACCCCTTTGGTTGAATATGAATATTTAGCTTAGAGAGGATGAGTCTGTGATCAGTCCAACACTTTGCATCACACATTGCTTTTTTTCACTCCCACATCCTGTCTGTCTCTTTTCCTTATGATAACAGTCTAATAGATGCCAATGTTTGCTATGAGGGTGCATCCAGGAAGTTTTATTGCATTTAGAGAAATGAAAGACAGTGTTGGTGATTAGAAGGTCATGAAATGCACATGTCTTCAGAGGAAGGTGACCATTGCTGTTGCTGCTTCCAACCCCATTCCTCCCAAGGACTCCCTGCCATGTCTGGTAATCTGAACCTACTCTAGCTTTAAAGTCATCCAGAATTATAAACTTACCCTCTTTTGATACATTGAGGATAAGGGTCTCCAGGTCTTCATTAAATTTTTCTTTAATTTCATCAGTGTTCGTCATGGTGGGAACATAGGTACTGATGATGGTGATGTGGCATTTTCCTGCAAATGATAATCTCAGTGTCATGAACGTGTCCTTTTGTAAAATGTTGACTAGATTAGTTTTGATTGCAAAACCTACTCCAGTTTCACAACATCCCCTTTCACTTTGACCACTCTAGAAAAACGTGTATCCTGCTCCGACTGGAGTAAAATGGCCTTCATTTGCCAGCTTTATTTTGCTCAGGGCTGCTATTTGGATCCTATACCTGCTGAGCTCTCTTGCAGCAAGAGCTAAGTAACAGTGGTTACTTAGACAGCTAAGGAATATAACATGCTAAGGAAGCCTAGTCAGAATTTATTTTTAGAATATCACAAAAATAAAGGGAAAAAGAAATGATAGAGAATATGATATACTGAAAAGAAAATGAAAATTGGGAGATTATGCCCTGGAATATGTTAATCTGTAAAATGGTGCAAAATCCAGGAAAAAAGGATTTGAACAGAATTGTACATCTGTGAGAATTCTAAGAAAGCTAGAGCTGGTCAGAGTCTTGAAATGCAAATTCAGTGGACAAAAGCAAAACAAACTGAAAACTTTTAAAAGGTAATTTAGTTGGAATACTAGAAAATGACTAATGGCTAATGACCTATTCATTCATCATGCATTTTTAATCACTTTGTTATTTGTATTGCACTTATTCTTCACTCCTTTGCAATTGAACTTCCAAACTCATCATTCAACTGAAAGTATTTTCTGCAAAGTTACCAGTAGTTTATTAAAGTTGATTCTAAGGGATGTGAACCTGGGTTGGGGTGGGTAGAAGTATGCTGATATCTTCAACAGAAATAGCAATGCTTGGAGGAGGGATTGATAAAGATTGAGTCTGAGATGCTGAAAGATGATCTAGGTCAAGACATATAGCAAGCAGTTCAGATGTAAGGGGAAAGAAACACAGGAGAGATATTAGTACTCAATGTGTAGATCTGAAGTCATTCTATGTATGGATATTATGTAAACAGCAAAGGAAGTTAATTAAAAGAAAGTCAAAGGAGAAGAGTATGTGTTCTCATTTGCAAATTTTGGAGCAATTTTATAAAATTCTTCCCTTTACTTTCATCCCTTTCCTTCTTCCTGCCTGCAATCTCCAAACTTTGACCCATATCTCTAGGTTTTGTGCTTCTTTCTTTTTTTGATAAATGAAGTTTTCAAATATGTTGAAAGTAGTAAAAGTAAGAGGCAGGAGTTCATGTGAACTCTCCCAGATTCTCTTCCAAGTAACTTTAAAATAATACATCAAATCAAATTCCGGAGTGACAGAGCCAATAAAAGGTCAAGGGTGAAACAGTTTTTCAGCTCAAGAAAACTTAGGGGAGTTGGCAGCAAAGGTCTGCTGAGGTGGTGGAAGAGCCAGAGCACAGCAAGGCCAGTCAGGAAAATACCAACAGCAGACTTTAGAGGGAACTGAGACAGTAGCAACAGTTTCAGGAGACCTCAGTATGCAGGTGATTTGGGGGTCTGACAGCTAGTCATAAAAAGATTCTTTGCTGGAACTGGCTTCAGGACCTTGTTGCATTGCTCACACTCAATTTTGGGCTGCACTTTCAGAGCAAAGAGTAGCACTTATAACTGAAGGGGTACAGGGGCCTGATCACAATTACAGGATATAAGAAAGTTCATGTGGTTGTTTCAAGGAACCACTAGCCTTTGTGACTGCAGGTGATCCAGGGACCCAGGCATAGTTTCAGAGGACCATTTGCAGCTATGGGGAATTAGCCAGGAGAGCAACTTTTCCTTAGATAATACCACCTCAGAAGCACCATAAACTTATAGACCCCTAGAACCAACTTAGAAAATGGAACAAGATAAACCTCAAGCTTGGGAATCTCCTGTCTACCTTGAGTGAAGAATCTAACTTTAACATAAAGTTAAAAAGTCTAGAAATGAGCTACAAAAAAATGAGCAAACAGAAAAAAAGAACCTGACTATAAAAAAGTTACTGTGGTGACAGGGAAAATCAAGACACAAATTCAGAATAAAACAACAGCATCAAAACAGCTACAAGCAGAGTCTCAAAGAAAAATGTGATTTGGACAGTAACCCAACAAGAATTATTGGAAGAACTAAAAATGGACTTCCAAAATCAGAGTGGCAGAAAAAAAGATTGGAAAAGAAATGAGATGTCTTGCAAAGCTGCACCTGCAAGAGGGCTCTGTGTGAAGTTAGGGAACATGGTCATGTCTAATTTGTTTTAGGCAGTTCATTATACAGCCTTTGTTTCTGTGCTGTTCTATCCAGAACATGAAAACTATCACTTAATTTGTATTTTCTTGGTACTCATTTGAAAAATACTAGTCTTTGACTTAATGATTCAGGAAAAAAAAGTTTGGCAAAGTATATTTCATAAACAAGTTGATTTTAACAATATATTACCCTAACTTTGAATTATTTGAGACTTCATAGTCTATACTTGTTATATTACCACTTTATATGCAGTAAGATTCTATAAACATGGAGATGTTATGACCAATTGAATGCAGTTAATATATAACATTCTTTGATTAAACATTAATTTAAAAAAGAAGATAACAGTTATGAAAGAAAATTATCAAAAGAAAGTAAGCACTTGGTAAAATTGTCACAAAAAATGCTGAAGAAAATAACTTTCAATGATCAGTTTGCAAAAGAGGCAAAAAAAAATCACTGAAAAGAACTCCTTAAAAAGTAGAATTTGCAAAATGGAAGAGGTACTAATGCATAATGAAGAAAGTATATATGTAGTTTCTTCTTGATTTTTGTTTTAAATAATGGTGTCCTTTACTCTCCTTTTTCTACTCCATACTACCACTACTAATACAACTACTACTGCTACTACCACTACCACTACCACTACTACACTACTACTACTACTACTACTACTACTACTACCAACCACCATCACCACCACCATACTATTACTACTACTACTACTACTACTACTACTACCAACCATCACCACCACCATACTATTACTACTACTACTACTACTACTACTACTACTGCTGCTGCTGCTGCTGCTGCTGCTAAGACTGCTACAACTACTGTACTTGTTTTTCATCTTTTCTGGACTAGACAAAATTAGAGTTTCTAGAAATACTCCATTTCCCTCCCCACCACCCCCTTATGTTTGATCAAAATTCTTTTGAATCATTAGTTAAAATAGTGTGCTCTATTCTTGTCTTACCTTTACTTTTCCTTGTGCATTTCTTTCCCTTCCCCCTTTTTTATGTACATTTTTTCCTCTCTCGTCTCCCAACTAACTCTTAGAAATCAGAGTATTTAAAAGAAAAAGATTTTCTTCTCTTCTTTACCTCCCTCTTTACTGAGAAAATGAAAGTTGTATATCATCATCATTATCTTCCATCACAGCTAGCAATTAAGTAGTATCTACTCTGTTGTGGCTCTGTGCTAAGTATTTTACTATTTATTTCATCCTTACTAAAACCCTTTGGAATAATAAATAGCTAACATTAGGTAACACTGTGTACAAAGTAGTATGCTAAACTCCCTCCAGTTACTATTTCATCCTCACAATAACCTGTTCATAAAAGTTCTCTTTTGATTCCCCCATTATACAGATGAGGAACCTGAGCCAAGCAGAGATGAAGTGACGTGCACGTAGTCATACAACTATTAAATGTTTAAATTCAGATTTGAATACAGGTCTTCCTGATAGCCATCTATACACTTTACTCTATCCATTATCCACTGTGCCACCTAGAAGCCACATGAGCTCCTTCATCCCCCTTATTCTACATGTTAAAACTTTCTTAATTGACATGCTTTATAACCAAAAGAAAAATACAAAAACAAACTAAATTTTTTTTAGTTTTTTTTTTTTGCAAGGCAAATGGGGTTAAGTGGCTTGCACAAGGCCACACAGCTAGGTAATTATTAAGTGTCTGAGACCAGATTTGAACCCAGGTACTCTTGACTCCAAGGCTGGTGCTTTATCTATTATGCCATCTAGCCGCCTCTTTTAACTTTTTTTAGGGTTTTTTTTGGCAAGGCAAATAGGGGTTAAGGACAAACTAAAATCTTCCCCACAATTAAAACTGTTTAGAAGTAGAATGGTCTGTTTTTGTTGATGGTAAAACTCTGTCTTATTGAGAATCATCAATTGAGACTAGATGACTTTTTTGGGGGGGTTGTAAGGCATTGAGGTTAAATGACTTGCCCAAGGTCACACAGCTAATTAATTATTATCTGAGGCTAGATTTTAACTCAGGTCCCTCTGAATCCACTTTATCCCACTATATCCAGTGTGCTAACTAGCTGCTCCTGATGACTGTTTTCTAGGAAAGGCTTAGATAGTATTTTCTGTTGTCTTATGTCTTTTTCTTGGGTGACCTCTGAGGTCCCTTCTGGATCTGAGTTGCTGTGATTTTTTAAAATCTTTCCTATATTATAATACTATTTACTATTTGGGGATTATTATGTTATTTTGTTCATGTTTACATATATGTATATAGCTATATATGTGGATATATGTGTGTATGTGTATAAAAACTCTAAAAACCTTAGGCTATAGGTAGAATTATAGATAATTGCGCAGAAGTCTGCCCCAGGAATTTTATTAGTAATATTTGATGCAAAAGTGAATGAAATTTATTAACCCATGAATGTCTACTTCAATTCATCGTACACAGCAGGGTCTAGTCTATTAAGTTATCAAAGTGAAGCTGAAATTACTGTAAAAAAGTGTTTTTCTGGGGGCGAGCCAAGATGGGACAAGAAGGGATCCAGTCCTAGGAGCTCTCTGATAAAACTCATAAGCTAAGGACTCTAACTAAACTTTCGAGAGACAGAACCCACAAAGGGACCCAGTGAGGCAGTTCTCCTACTCAAGGTAACCTGGAAAAGAGCAGAAAGGCTCTGCTCCCCAGGGCTGGAGGGGCGGCTTGGAAGAGGGGTGGCCCTCCAGAACGAAACAACTTCAGCCTCCTGGAGGCAGCCCCAGGGCGCTGGGGGTCTCAGCTCACAGCAGCAGTGGAGTCTCCTGAGCTGCACCCCGGGGAGCACCAGGCACAAAGTGGTGGAACAGCGGGGACCTCTGCCAGAGCAAGCACGTGGAGCCCAGCCTTCAGGGCACACAGCTAGCAGCTTGGTCTTTCTGCAGCTCAGACCCGGAAACAGAAGCAGGCTGAGCTGGTAAGCAGGAGCCCCCAGGGCATGAGCCCATTGAGCTGAGGGAGGGGAGTGAAGAGAGAGAGACTGCCAAGCTCTGTCCTCTGCCCTGGAACAGGACTCTGGGGCTCTGACCACATTCAGATCCTGATAGCAGTCTAGGCCCCCCCACAGAACAGCATCCCCCACCTCAGCCCCGTGGAAGAGGGGGGCGGTTATGGTCATTCATAGACCAGGAGGGAGGACAGAACCTCACACACTGAGACCCTTGTGGGAGTGTCCCAAAAGCTCAGGAAACACCCCAAAACCAGGCCCTGGCTGGGAAAATGAGCAAGCAGAGAAAAAAGACGAAGACCATTGAGAAATATTTTGCAAATGAGCCCAAGAAGGATCAAAATACTCAGTCTGAAGATGAGGAAGCACAAGCTCCTGCATCTAAAGACTCCAAGAAAAACAGAAATTGACAGAGCTCAAAAAAGACTTTGAAAATCAAATGAGGGAGTTGGAAGAAAAACTGGGAAAAGAAAGGAGAGAGATGCAGGAAAAATATGAAAATGAAGTCAGCAGCCTAGTCAAGGAAATCCAAAAAAATGCTGAAGAAAATAGCATGCTAAAAACCAGCTTAGGTCAAATGGATAAAACAGTTCAAAAAGTTATTGAGGAGAAGAATGCTTTAAAAAGCAAAATTGGCCAGATGGAAAAAGAGATAAGAAAACTCTCTGAGGAGAACAAATCCTTCAGACAAAGGATAGAATTCAGGGAGTTTGATGAATTTACCAGAAATCAGGAATCAATACTTCAAAACCCCAAAAAATGAAAAATTAGAAGAAAATGTGAAATATCTCATTGAAAAAACAACTGATATGGAAAACAGACTTAGGAAAGATAATTTAAAAATTATTGGAATACCTGAAAGTCATGATCAGGAAAAGAGCCTTGACATCATTTTCAAAGAATTACTAAAGGAAAATTGCCCTGATATTCTAGAAGCAGAGGGCAAAATAGAAATGGAGAGAATCCACCAATCCCCCCGAGAAAGCGATTCCAAAAAACCAACCCCTAGGAATATTATAGCCAAGTTCCAGAACTCCCAAGTCTAAGAGAAAATATTACAAGCAGCCAGAAGGACACAGTTCAAATATTGTGGAGCTGCAGTCAGGATCACACAGGACTTAGCAGCAGCTACATTGGAAGCTTGTAAGGCTTGGAATATAATATACCTGAAGGCAAAAGAGCTTAGACTGCAGCCAAGAATGAACTACCCAGCAAGGCTGAATGTCCTCTTCCAGGGAAAAAGATGGACTTTCAATGAACCAGGGGAATTTCAAATGTTCCTTTTGGAATGGCCAGAGCTGAACAAAAGGTTTGATCTTCAGATACAGGACTCAGGTGAAGCATGGAGATTGGAGGAGAGGGGGGAAATATGAGGGACTTAATGAGGATGAACTGCATGTATAGAAAAATTATACTGATAATATTTATATGAACCTTCTCAGTTAATAGAACAGGTAGAGGGGGCTTTTATAGTTGAAGCACAGGAGAAAGCTGAATTCAAAGATAAAATATGGTGAAAAAATGGAGTCAATAGAGAAAAGGGGAAATGTAATGGGAGAAAGAAAAAGGAGAGGGGGAATAGGCCAAAATATTTCATATAATAAGATTTTTCTTTATTACAATGAACTATTGCAATGATATAGAAGGAGGGAGGCAAGGGGGAATGAGGGAATCTTTGCTCTCGTCAGAGGTGGCTAGGAGAGGAAACAGCAAATATACTCAATAGGGTATAGACATCTGGAGTAAGAAGGAGGGGGGAGCAGGGGGAAGGGGTGGGTATGTGAGTGATGGAGGAGAGGATGGACCATGGCGGGAGGGTGGTCAGATATAACACATTTTCTTTTTTACTTCTTGCAAGGGGCTGGGATTGGAAGGCCTGCCCAGGACCATAGGGCCAGGTGGATGCTGGGCCTAAGGGGTGGTATGCGAGCTCAGGGCTTCTTGGCCCCAGGACCAGGGATCTGTCTGCTGTGCCACTCAGCGACCCTACAGCAGAGTCAGAATGAAAGGAGAGAGAAAATATAGTACATGGTAGTGGAGAAATAAGAAAGGAGGGAGTTGCAATCAGCAATGGCAACTTTGGAAAAATATGGAAGTAACTTTTGTGATGGACTTATCATAAAGAATGTGATCCACCCGTGACAGAGTTGGTGGTGTTGGAACACAGACTGAAGCACATTTTTTGTTATTATTTGGGGGAGGGTGCAGGGCAAGTGGGTCTGGGTGGCCTGCCTGGGGCCACATAGCAGGGGGATCTTTGGGTGTCTGGGGCCGGATTCGGACCCAGGTGCTCCTGGATCAAGGGCCAATGCTCTGTCTGCCACCCAGCCACCCCTACTATTATTACTATTTTATTTTATTTTGGGTCTTTTTTTTCTTCTTTTTGGTTTTTGCAGGGCAGTGGGTCTTGGGTGGCTTGTATGTCACATGGCTGGGTGATTGTTGGGTTTAGGAGGCTGGATATGGATTTGGGTGCTCATGGCTCCAGGGCTGGTGCTTCGTCCATTGCGCCACCTGGCCATACCTACACTTATTACTATTATTTTTTTAATTTTAATTTTTTTCTCTCCCCTTTACTTTTTTCGCCCAAGCAAGTCTATCTATATTCATGGGGGGAGGGGTATTTTGTTTACTTGTAAACAAGAATATTTTATTAATGTAAAAAAACATTTGTACAAAATGAGAATAAAAATTTAGAAAAATAATAAAAAGTGTTTTTCTTCCCCTCCTCCTGTAAAGTATAAGAAATCACTTATAGTGGCTTTACTTAGTCATATTTAAATTATATAAAAGCAATAAAATCTTACATTTATATCTTAGATTAAAGTATTTACATATATTCTTTTCATTACTAATGAATGTTTTTCATTACTAACATGTAGGTAACACTTGTGTACAAATTACTGATTTGTAATGATTTCATTACTAATGCCAAAAGAGAAGCTTACAATACTTGATTCCCAGAGATTACACATTTGTGGTATTCAAATGTACATTTTTTCCCCAAAAGACTTTTATCATATCTTGATCAGGAGTTTGAAGATTAAGTAAAATAACCATCTTTTTTATTGTGCCAGAAATATTGAGTCAAACATTTCTTGAATTAAGTTCAGGCTTAGAGATCTTTAAATATACAGAGATATTTTAATAGCATTTGTTAAAGGGAGAGTAGCTCTGTGATAATAAAATTTGCATTCCCGGAACAAACATTATTTGACAATAAGGTGAAAGGCTACAAAATATAATAAACAGTTGAAATAAGAGCATATAATTCCACAAATATGTCCACAAAATAATGAGCATGCAGATAATAGAAGATTGTGTTGTCCCCAAAACCCTGTATATCAGGTCTATAAAGGTAAAGAAGAGAAAGAATATTGTTTCCCATTCACAAACCAACAAAATTATGGTACCATTTTGAAGTGCAGCACCACAGCACATTCTTAAAGCATTGATTCTGTTTCTCCTTCAGAGAGGTAGGAATATTTAATGTAGTTTACTCCTCTCTTCTATTTTGTAAAAATTCTCACCATTATCACTTAACTCTTATTTTTGGTCACAAAAGAAATATCTTCAGTTCTCAAAAAAAAGCTAATTTTCTACCTGTCCCCATCTCATTTCTTTGTACTTGCTATTTGAACTTGTTCTAGAAGATTGCCATCATGCATAAATTTCAGTAATACACTCTAATGATTTCTTGCCTTGTTTACAGTCATACAAGAGTTTCATTAATGCTTTTAAACTAAATGGGTTAATGTAATAATTCTTTTACTATCATCCTTTTTGAAAATATTTTCAGTTCTCAGTGTTTCAACTTGTTTAGTCAATTTCAGTCATATCTGACTCTTTGTGACCACATTTGGGATTTTCTTTGAAAAGATACTGGGGTAGTTTGCTATTTCCTTCTCCAGATCTTTTACAGATGAGGAAACTGAGGCAGACAGGTTTAAGTTATTTGCCTAAGGGGTGGCTGCTAGGTGGTGCAGTGGATAGAGTACTGGCCTTGAAGTCAGGGGTACCTGAGTTCAAATCCGGCTTCAGACACTGAATAATTACCTAGCCATGTGGCCTTGGGCAAGCCACTTAACCCCAGTGCCTTGCAAAAACAAAAAACAAAAAACAAAAACTACTTGCCTAGGATCACACAGTTAGTAAATGTCTGAGGCCAGATTTGATCTCACAAAGATTAGTCTTCCTGACTCCTAGCCTAGTGCTTTGCCAACTGCTCCCAACTGCCCTATGCTTCAACTTCTTTACTTTGTATTCTAGTTTTCATGTTTTTAAAGTATTTTATAATTCTGTATTTTGTTTTACCTCAATGGTCTTATGAGTATAATCTTTCCCCCAATGAACCCTCTAGCAAAACAATGAAAAAATAGTTAAGCCAAAGAAGCAAGCAAGTCTGGTAATATAGGCTTTATTCTCTGCTTGTAGCCTCTTACCTTTCTGATTTGAGGAAATAATTCTTCTATTCTTTGCCTAAGTAACTTGTCCAAGTTCATACAGATAATAAGTGTATGAGACCAGATTTGAACTCAAGAAGAGGAGTCTGACTCCGGTCCCAATGTTTTAACTACTGTACCAGCCAACTTTCCTAATAAAGTTTATGTTACTGTCAATGTCAAAAAATAGCACTAATAGCTTTTTACATGCAAGGATCTTGGTATTGGAGGATACAAATAAAATGAATGAAACAACTCTTACTCTGTAGCAGCTTACATTCTACTAAGAGATTTAAGTGTATTTAATAGTCAAATTGGGAAAGTTGTCATTTTGAAGTAAGTACTTGAGGTTCTTCATGGAAGAAGAATGTGATTCTATAAGGCAGAGGTAAAGAGGGAGGGCATGTTGGCATGAGAGATATAGTAGGTACAAAGGAGCAAAGGGAGGGAATGGGCAAAATCTTTATTTGTCAAAATGCTACAGTGCAAGAAGATTGATGTCCAGTGAGTCTGGGAAATATTGGTTTGGGAAAAGATTGGGAAAATATTTTAAAAGCTGAACAGAAGAGTTTATTTTAATTTTGGAGGGCATTAAAGAGCCACTGGAGCTTGAGCAGGGGAGTGACATGGGGAGATCCACAATGTAAGGAGACATTTTGGAAGTTGTATGGAGGATGGATTATAGTGGGGTGAGGCTAAAAGCAATGAGAACAATTTAGAGACTGTTGAAATAATTAAGGGGTGATGGGGGTCTCAACTAAAGTGGTATCTGAGTAGAGAAGGTGAGAGTAGTAGAAATGGCAACATTTGGCAACTAATTGCACATGCAGGGTGATTAAAAAGTGAAGAATTGCTGTTTAGACTGTGATTTTGAATGGCAAGTGTAAAAGAGGGGTGGATTTGGGAGAAAAATGAGTTCTTTTGGAAATGTTGAATTTGAGATGTTTTTTTAGGATTTTAGCATTAAAATTTGTGTTCCTGCAAAGGTAAATGATAAAGCTTTATAATTAATAATAATAAATCCTTGCCTCTACTACCTCCCCCATGCCTCAGTTTAGTGATATTTTATCAGCCAACCCTTTCCCTGCCTTGAGCAAGCTTCACTCATAACAATAACACCAGCTCTAAAAACACACACATACACAAACACACACACACACAAACACACACACAGACACCATCTGCTGGGCAGACTCCTCACCCACATGCTCAGCTGTTGTCTTCTTTTTTCCCCTCTCCATCAATTTCCTGTGAATTATTACACCTAGTATATTTATGAAATTAAAAGGATAAAATATCCATCGCAGATTTTAAAATATTTATGCCTATTATCAGAATGGTATGTATATTCATTTTTCTGAACATTTAAGTTTTGTTCTGATTTCTTGCCATAATTATGAAAAGGATTTCAGGTTCTTTTGGGATTATTTTCAACCCAGCAATTGGGAGCAGAAGATAACAGCATTACAGGCAGTTGTTTATAATGTGGAAATTTTAGTTATAGCTTTCCTATATCATAGTCTGGTCTCTTTTGACCATCAGTGCAGTGCTCCTTTTCTTTTAGTCATAGGACTCCTTTAGAACTTGGCAAATGAACATTAGCAAATTTATCTAGGCATTTGATATTATTTGTAGACTTCATATAAAGCAAGCAATTTTATGACCAAGTGGCTCGCTCAGTTCTGAAGTAAATGTGTGTTCAATTTGAATGTGATAAACTGTCATATTTTTAAATTTTTTTATTCATTTTGGACTTAAATGTGGAAAAAATTTAAAAAGAGCATTTCTATGTACAAAAACTGTACATAGAAGATTCAGAATAAAAACTCTGAATTTCCATTTGACTTAATTATTTTAAAAAATACCATGTAATACTATTACATGTATTATTTTCAAAGTTATACAGTTTTTCTGTGCTGCCTTCTAAGTTTTCTTTTGTTCTCTTCTGTGCACTTTTTTCTCCCTCCCTCCCCACCCCACCCCACCCTAGAGAAGATTATAGTTAAATGCAGTATACATATATATATGTATATACCCATATGCACTTATACATAGAACTATACTGTATGTATTTCCATTAATGAGTTCTGTAGAGGTGGATAAATCTTCCTTGATAGGTCAAAGTATTTCCATGTTTTTTTCTATGATAAGTCATCATTTCTTATAGCATAATATTCTAACATAGTCATATACTACAACTTGATTAGCCATTCCCCAATTGAATGACATCTATCTTATAGATCTGATAGATTTAAGATGATATCTCAGAGTTGTGTGTTTACATTTCTTTCATCATTAATGACTTTATTTTTATATGATTTCTTATAGTTTTGATTTCTTCATTGACAAACTGTCTCATATTTTTTGACCATTTATCAGTTAAGGAATAACTCATATTCTTATAAATTAAACAAAATTCTTTATATATTTGATAATGAAACCTTAATCTGAGAGGCTAGCTTTGAAAATTGTTTCCCTATCTTTTGCTTTCCTTCTAACCTTGGCTACATTAATTTTATTTGTATAAGAATTTTTTTAACTTAATAGAAATTGTCTATTTTATACCTCACACTGATCTCTATTTCTTATTCATTCATAAATTATTCTCCCATCCATGAGTCTGATAGGTAATATGTTCCATTTCTTCTAATTTTCTGATGATAACTTCCTTTATATCAAGGTCATGTATCCATTTTTACTTTATCTTGGTTCATGTCCAATTTCTTTGAGACTACTACTTTCCAACTTTATCAATAATATTTAGCAAACAATTAATTCTAATCTCAAAATTTAAATCTTTATATTTGTCAAATACAAGGTTTCTATAATCCATTACTGCTTTGAATTGTATATCAATTCTATTCTAGTGACCTAACTTTGTTTCTAAACCAGTACCAGTAGTTTTGCTATATACTGCCATATAATATAGTTTCAGGTCTGGAAATGCTGAACCTTCTTCCTTTACTTTTTTTTTCATTATTTTCTTTGAAATTCCTGACCTTTTATTCTTCCAAATGAATTTAGTTATTTTTCTAACTCAGTGTTTAGTAATTTCATTGGAATGGCATTGAATAAGTAGGCTAGGTAAAAAATTATTTTTATTATATTGGCTTTGCCAACCCATGATAATATTTCTCCAGGTATTTAAATCTGAGTATTTTAGTACTTAGTTTTTTTTATAATTATATTTATGTAATTCCTTGATTCTTTTTTGGCAGGTATATTCTTACTTATTTTATACTATCTACAGTTATTTTAAATGAGGTATCTCTTGCTATCTCTTCTTTCAGGATTTTGTTGCTGATATATAAAAATACTAATATTTATGTGCTTTATTTTCCATCCTACTGCCTTGCTAAAATTATTTTCAACAATTTTAGTTGAATCCTTAGGATCTTCCAAATAGAAAATTATATCAACTATAAAAAGTGATAGTTTATTATCTCAATTCCTGTTCTGATTCCTTTTATGACTTTTTTCTTCTCTTATTGCTATCATTAGCAGCTTCAAAATAATATTGAATAATATTGGTGACACATAAGATAGTTTTCCCTGTTTATCTTTTTTAATTTTGTCTGAGATCTTGATTACTAGTCCTGCTTATTTTTTTAAATTATCTGAAGCATGATAAATTCTACTATAGCTCTTTATTTTAACTGGGTATATCTCTCATTTTTAATTGTGTTTCTGGTAAAACAACATTTTGTCAGATTGCGATTTTAATCCAATCTAATGTTTCCTTTTTATAGGTAAATTCATGCCATTCACATTTGAAGTTATAATTGATAGTTGTGTATTTCCCTCCATCTTGTTTTCCTCACTATTTATTCTTCTGTTATACTCTCCTCCTTTACACATCAAATTTACTTCTAACCACAAATTGCCTTTCTGTTCCTTAATCTTCCTACCCCCCCAAGAGTCCTTCTCTCCTTTATCCTCTCCCCTTGACCTGTTTATTTTTTGTAAGATTAGAAGACTTTTTATATCTTTTATATGTTTTCTATTTACCCAAGCTCTGATGAGGAAAAAGGTTTCAGTACTATGAACTCTCCATGCCCCTTTACTTTTCTTTACCAGTTCTTCCTTTCATGCATCATTTGTATGTCTGTTTTACTTCTTTGAAGTTCCCTTGGAAGTACCCTTGGTACCCTTGGAACTGCCTTGTTTTACTTCTTGGAATCAACCCATCAAACTCACCCCAAGACTTTCTTTCAAACTACCCAAGTAATGACAGCAATTATAAGAGAACTTATTAGCAGTGGCTAAAACATGAGCCCTGGATTCAGGAGAACTGAGTTCATGTTTGAGCTCAGACACTTAGTAGCTGTATGACCTTGGGCAATTCACTGGACATGGACTTGCCTTCAAGGGGGTAGGAGAGAAGAAGAATACTGGTATTGATCACACATAAGCTGTAGAGAAATAAACTTTATTAAGTCCTTTATAATTGGTCTTTAATGTCTAGCTTACATTTCTTATATGTTGAATTTTCCATTGAGTTCTGGTCTTTTTGTCACAAATACATGAAAGTCTTTCAGATCATTGAAATTTTCTTTTTTTCATTCTATATTATACTCAATTTTTCTTGGTAAATTACTTTTGGTTGTAACCCTAGCTCTTTTGCTCTTTGAAATATTATATTCCAAGACCTGTGATTTTTTTTTTTTGTGTAGAAGCTGCCAATTCTTGTGTTAACCTGATTGTTGCTTCTGTGGTATTTAATTTTTTTTTCTTGTGGCTCATATTTTCTCCTTAACCTGGGAGCTTTGAAACTTAACTGTGATATTCCTGTAAGTTTTCATCCTGGGAGCTCTTTCGGGCAGTAATCAGTATTTTTTTTTTCTGTTTCTACTTTACCCTCTCATCCTAAAACTTCAGGGCAATTTTCTTTAATAATTTCTTGTAATATTTTATTTTTATTTTTTTAGGGTTTTTTTTGCAAGGCAAATGGGGTTAAGTGGCTTGCCCAAGGCCACACAGCCAGATAATTATTAAGTGTCTGAGACCGGATTTGAGCCCAGGTACCCCTGACTCCAGGGCCAGTGCTTTATCCACTGTGCCAACTAGCCGCCCCAGTCTTGTAATATTGTAACAACACTTGTTTTGTTTGGAACTTTAAGCTAGTTCAATAATTTTTATATTCTTTTTCCTTGTTATATTTTCCATATCATTTGTTTTTCTGATTAGATGTTTTGTATTATCTTTTATTTTTTCATTATTTTGAATTTGTTTTAATATTTCTTGGTATATTATAACATTCATTTCCCCTTGCCCAATTCTAGTTTTCAAGGAGTTATTTTCAAGGAGTTTTTGGATCTCTTATTTCCAGTGGGTTGACTTTCTTTTTATAATATACTTGATTTTCTTAGATTTTCTTTTTTCCCCTTGATTTTTCCTCAGTCTCGCTTATTAGATTTTTGAAGGGTTCTTTTAAAGTTTTCCAAAGATCTCTCTTTGAGCTGTTAACCATTTAATATTGCTCATTCAAATAGCAATGCTTTTTTAACTTCAATATGTTCCAATGAATATGAATTCAGATCTTTTCCCCATAATAGCAGTCTATGACTTAGCTTTTTCCATGTTTATTTTATTTTATTTTGTTTTTTGTTTTATTTTTAGCATCTTCTTATTGTAATCAGCTAAGGTAAGGGGAATGGTGCTCCAGATTTCAGATCCTTATCACTTTTATTTTTTGAGCTCTGTCCAGGTACTTAACCTTGGGTACTTCTCTCCACCTCCAACCTTGCTATCCCATTTTCTTGCTGTCAGCAGTCTCTCATGACTGGCTACAAACTTTAGCTCTCTGCTTTGCCAGGCATGAGATTGTTCTTCCTCACCCAGGTGCAAATCTAATTAGCACAACTTGGCCTGGCATCCCATGATAGCAGAAAGTTCCTTCAATCTTCCCCTGCTCAGCTGTCCAACCTTCACACTGTTTATGGAGCAAATGTTTCCATGGCCAAGGCCAAGGCTACTTCCCAATATAGCTAAACCCGAGATGTTTACACTTTGCACTTAATTGGCATCAAATCTTGACCCCCTAGAAATCAAGCTTCTCCTTGGTCCTGTTGACTGTGTAGGACAAGTGCTCTACCATGACTTTATTTATTTCTGCCATTCCATGCTCACTTTGAGACAAAATTTGTTCTTTCTTCTGGAGAATCTTCTACCCACCAGAACAATTCTACAATTGAGGGACAAATTTTATATATCTGATTAAAGACAGAAAATGAGAATTTGATTACTAGTCATAGACCCAGAAAGATAAAAGAGGAAAAATTTCAGGACCTAGAGTCTAAACTCAGAAAAATTAACGTTAAAAAAAGGAAGATTTCAGAACTGTATCAACCAATCTTGGAAAAAAGTGGGGGCGGCTAGGTGGCACAATGAATAGAGCACTGGCCTTGGGAGTCAGCAGTACCTGGGTTCAAAAACGACCTCAGACACTTAATAAATACCTAGCCATGTGGCCTTGGGCAAGCCACTTAACCCCATTGCCTTGCAAAAAAAAAATCTTAAAAAAAGTGATGCATACTACTTTTGGGCATACTTTTGAGTTACTTTTGGGGGCCAGTAGAGCAAAGGAACTGCTTGGAAGATGAAAACCAGAGAAGACACTCAAGTGATGATAAAGTTGCCCATATGTCCAATAAGATGTGAATTAGGCAAAGCATGAATTTAACTCAGCTTTGCAATGAAAGCATCTGGTCAAAACAGAAGTTATGTTCATCAAAGATATTTTATTAACTTTCCTAAGACAGAAAGAAGACACCAAAATTTATAGTTCCAGAATTGATTCCCCCACCCCCACCCAAAGCACATGGTTTTTCTTCATCCATGTCCCTCTGAGTCTATTCAAACCCCAAGATACTTTTGTGAGAAAGTGTGAAGGTTGATGACTAGATTGTGATTTAGTATTACTGATTTGTTGACTTTATCATTATTCCTCTTGACAATCTTGAGTAAATGGTATTAAATAATAATGATAATATATAGCACTTAAAGGTTTTACAAAATGTTTTATGAATATTATCTAATTTCATTCTCACAGCACCCTGTAGGATAGATGCTATTATTATTATAATTCTCCTTTTACAAATGAGAAGACTGAGACAGGTTAAGTGATTTGCCCAAGGTCACACAGTTACTAAGTGCCTTAGACTGCATTTGAATTCAACTCTTCCTGACTCCCACCTCTCCATCCAATGGGTCATCTAGCTGCCTGTTTTTAAGATCCTGGAGTCTTATTGTTGGGAATGGTCAGTGAGGACTTGTGTGGTGCCTGGGAGATTAGAGGAAGTGCTTAGCCCTTGGACCCTAGGAGAGTTTGAATATGACAGTGGGTGGAGGTCCTTCTCTGAGAATTTAGACCTAATAGTATGAGGGAATGTCTTATGTGATGTGAAGAATTGGGAGGTCCTTTCATGGGTGGACAAATTTAGAGTACTTGCTCATTCAGGATACAAATGTTTATAGTATTAATCTAGTTTACAGACTTAATCTATGAAATGTAATTTCATGCCACCTTCTGCAGGAGACCTTTCCTGGTCAGTTTATCAAGAATTTGTTAACTGCTTAACAAAGTCCCACCAATTGTGTTAGTTGTTATTATAAATTCAAAGAACAAAACAATCTTGAAAAGAACTTATCCCATCTACTCTAAGATTTAAGTGATCCATCTACTCTGTATCTTGTATTTACCTGTTGTCTCCCTTGAGCTCCTTGATGGGAAAGACTGTATTTCCCCTTTCTTTTTATCCACATTGCTTAGCATAGTTTCTGTTACAAAGGAAGTTCTTAATAAATGTTTGTTGTTGCTGTCATCATTCATTGTATTTTTACTTGTAAGGAGGGAAAAGAGTTAAAATATCAAAAAAACCAGTCCTTAGGATGAGTGTAGTACACATTTCTGTGGTGCAGTTATAGAAATATTAGTAATTAATTCCAAGGGCAAGAGAAAAGCAAAGTTGCTGTTCCAATGTTTAGGAATTAATTAAGGAACAATATGTGCATTGAGATGTGCAGGGGCTTGAAGCTGAAGTTTTTACTGTCCCTTAGCAATTTTCTGGGTGACCTTGAGAGATTTATCTTATCTCAATGCCAAGTTATTTATAAAACAAGAGCAATGCCAACTTCCTAAGGGCACTGTGAGGCTTAATTTGAATAGCACAAAGCACTTGGAGATGGTCTGTTGAAAGGCTCTCCATAAATGCCATACATTATTATAACCATGACTGGAAAAAAAGGAAATAAAGCAACGTTCTCTAATAGGAACTGTATTTATAAGGAAATGGAAAGGTTACCACTATTCATAATTTATAACATAGAGAAATAGATCAAGAATAATAATGATTCTTTTTTTTTCTCCTATGTAAGTATGGGATACATTTCTCCTTTTTACACTCTCCAGTGGGAAATTATGAAACTGGTGACTTGCAGTACATAAAATTGATTTACAAAGGGCTCATGCCTTTATCTTAGTTGAGAAAAATACAGGGGCAGAAAAGTTTACATCATATTTGGCAAAGAAGGGGTTCAGGCAGGGGGACCCTTATATTCATGGATTTTGAATTTGCTAGGAAATCTTTAAGCTTAATAATTGAATAGAGTACAAGCTGCCAGAGAGCTCTAGAAAATACTGGATATGATCTTTTCCCATATAAGTCAACAACATTACCAGAATTAACTGTGAAAGAAATGCCACCTTTCTCCATCAGCCCTCTATGTCTTTTTAGTATTGCCTGTTCATGGCATGTTCTTTCTTGTTCCTGATTCCTGCATTTAAGACTCAGCTTAAATCCTACTTGTGCTAGAAGCCTCTCCGGCCCTCCCCACAATTCTGGTGCCTTCCTTTGTGAGGACAATCTCCAGTTTGCTTGATGTTTACACATGCATGCACACATGTACATGTATACCTATATGCGTATATACCTGTATGAGTGTCCACATAGGTATATACCTTTCCTTGGCAGGCTTGTTTACATGTTATCTCCCTCTTTAGAATGTGTGTCCCTTTAGAGAAGGGCCTGTTTTTGCTTCTCTTTGTATCCTGATGCCTAAAATAAAGTTAAGAACTCAATACTTTTTTGCCCTGATTTTTTTTCTATATAGAAACAAAAATTACATATTTGTTTTTATATTTCCTCATGGAGAAGTAGCATAGTATTTTACATGTAGGTCCATGTTTAATAAAAATGTTGAACTGATTTTATTTTAATTTGATTCATTTCAGCAAGTTTATAGTGGCAGAAACACTGGACAGGAGACACAGAGACCTAAGCCCAATTCTAACGTTAACATTGGGAAACCCAGTCCTCTGTATGAATATGCACTTTGACCAGATAACTTTAGAATTCTTTCTCAGCTTAATTTTAGATACGTTATTTGCTTGTATGTGGCACTAGGATAGGCACTATGAGAAAACAAGGAAATAAATCAATGCCATGGGTTCTGCCTTCAACAGACTTAACGCAATCCTAATGGGGTAAATAAATATCATCCATGTGGAACTTTTCTTCTTCGAAAAGCTCACTTAGCCTCAAAAGATCCTTGCTGTTCAAAGGGAAGGTTTTATGGACATTTGTATGAACTTGAGCCCCTAAGATCTAACATCATGGAACTGAAACTGATGGTTTTCTTGAGAAAATGAATCTGCAAGACTTTCTTGGTAACATTTTTCAGTACTTCACATTGTTAAACGCTGTCTAAATTATTCCTCTTTTTTTTGATCTACTACCATTTTCCCTCAGTAGAAACAAAAACCAGCTGCTCATTGTCACCAATATAATACCTTTTCATATACTTAAAGATCATCATTAAGTCCATCCCCTGTCAGGCTCATCTTCTCTGGGCTAAATCTAGTTCCTTTTTGTTTTCATTGCTGGAAAAAAATCCTAGATCATGCTGTGACATAGGTAAAGAAATGACAGTCTGAATAAACTGAACTTCTAAAGCCCTGCCAACCTGTCCTGTGCTTGCCAAATAGTCTTGTTCCTCTCTTGTACATGGATCTAAAAGGGGAAAATGGAAGAAAAAGACAATATCCGTACCATGAGCCATGATAAAAAAAAAATGATAGTTGATATTTATGTAGCCCTTTGAGGTTTGCAAAGTTTTTCTTTATCCCCAGAGAAGCAGAAAGATGGCATGATGCAGTGCAAAGAATTCCAGACTTGGAGTAAGATTAGAAGAAACCTTCTTCTAACCCTCAACTTGTTGTATAGATAGATAGGGGTATTTTCTGTGAACTCAATTTCCTCACTACTCTGTGGCAGTGATAATGTTGCTGATGTCCTCTGTTCTTGAGGAAGATCATGACTTTGGGAAGATGATGCCATGACAGGTGAATTGAATTTGAGTTAAAGCGAGCTGTGCTAATTCACCAGCCTCGCTTTCTCCTCCAGAGCTATCTGGGTCTTATGGCCACATATGGTTTAGGATCACTGGAGTTGGCCCTGAATGTGAGGCAATCAGGCTTCAATGACTTATCCAAGGTCACACAGCTAGTAAGAGTCAAGTTTCTGAGGCTGGATTTGAACTCAGATCCTTCTGATTCCAAGGGTGATGCTCATGTAGCCCACCATAGTGCAATTTTATACAATACCCAATGAGTTTGCTAAATGTTTTAGTAAATGAAGCAAAACTACTCCAGAGCTCTCACTAAAATGACAAATCAAAATATATTGTTTATTGTTTCAATAAAAACTTTTAAAGTAAGCTTGGACAGCCTTGCTGTATTTAATACACCACCTAACTACCGCCTCTCACTGCTCTATAGCAATAATAATGCCCATGAAGATTAAGTGGTTACCTTTGTTTGGCAGTCTCAAGACTAATATATTGAGCAGAACTTTGGTAGTTGTGATATAGTGGCAAAATCTGATAGAGCACTGAATATTAAAAAATTGTATCAGGAGTTAAGACTATTAGACAGTGCATTTATATCATACATACATACATACTGAAGGTCACTCAGAAGAGAAATAACACTCAAGACAAAGAACATCTGCACTTTGGGAACATGTACACTTAGAGAAGAGGGAAGATGACAAACCAGCAAAGACTATGAAGAAGCAATAAAATGAACAGAACCAGGAAATAATATCATGGAAGAAGGAACTGTAAGGAATATCAAAAGCTTTAGAATGGTTAGAAGGATGAGATCTGGGGAAAAAAGACATTAGATTTGAAAGTTAAAAGGAAACATTGATATTTGATAAAACCCTTACAGTAAAGTGATGGAATTGTAAGTTATATGGGATCTAGAAGTCAATAGATGGTGAAGAAATGAAAGTAACAGTGTTTTTTCTTCTTTTTTCTAGACGAGAAATCAAATAGAAGGTTAAGTTTGAACAATTGATTAATAACAAAGTCTTTTAGAGAAAATTCTTAATAGTGAAAAATGAGCATGCTTTTAGAAGGAGGATGGGCAGGATTGAAGTTAAAGGTCACACAACAATGAAATTTGCTTTACAAGCAAGTGTCGCCTCATCTGTGATAGAACTAGAGAAGATGGACAGAGAGATGGAAAAATAGAAGGATGAAACACTCAGAACTGATAATCTATATCTTCTCAGTGCAGATAAGAATTTAGAAGGAGGAGCATGGGATTTGAGATTAGAGAATATTTGAAAGGGGTGCAGCTAGGTGGCACAGTGGATAGAGCACCTGCCCTGGAGTCAGTAGGACCTGAGTTCAAATCCAGCCTCAAATACTTAATAATTACCTAGCTATGTGAACTTGGGCAAATCGCTTAACCCCATTGCCTTGAAAAAAAAAATTGAAAGTCACTATACCTCTTGATAGGGAACCAATAATGAATGAAAGGGCTTAGTAGCAACTTTAAAATTAGATAACACCTAAAGCACCTAAAGAACCATAGAACTTCAGAGACTCAACCTACACAGATTGTCTTCAATATTCATACCTTCCTTTAGTAATGTTCAACAGATTCAGTCCTTCAGTGAATGAGCCCTCTTGTTTATTCCTGATTTACTGGAAATATGAGGAGATAGAAGACTTCACTAAAGGTGCTTCAAATTAAATGTACTTTATTCAAATTACATACATTAATGTTGTTATTTTATTCTTCATTCTCTAAAAGAACCAATGACACCGAAAAAGGTAACACTGTGACTTGGAAATGAAATGAATTTAATTGAGACAGAGGTATAAAAACAAAAATGAACAGAAATAGAAAAGGGTAACAAAAATGTCAGAAAACAGAGTTATAGGTATAAGAAAAGAAAATTACCAAATACTTACAGATTTTATAAAATCTAACTCACATGTCAAGAATATTCTCTTCAAGAAAAGAATTCAGTAGTTCTAGATATAAAAAGTATATCACACATAGACCCCCTCCCTCCAAGAAGGCGATTAGACAGGAAAAAATTTGTTATAGATGTGGGAATAATTTTTAATAATCTCCATGTAATCAGATATAGCAATGCAAAGAGAAAATCAATAGCAAATTATAAGTAAAAAAAGACAAGATATAAATCAAGCTAGACACTAGCTAAAGATCTTGAAATTTAAATGATTATAATTGGTCTAATACTGGGACAGAAATAGTTTACATACCATCATTGCTATCTGACACACAAATCTTGCATTTTTATTTTATATATATATATATATATGTATTTTCTTATTCTTTTTCATGTTCTGATATGACAGATATTAGCTAGTATTATTTCCGTAAGACATTATTTCTTTATTGATTAATATTCTAGAAAATTTTTCATTACTTTCAACTGCATTGCGGTAAAGATCAATTAAGATTCAGAAGGTGAAAAAAATTAATCAAACATACCAAAAAAGCTTTGGAAAATTTAAAGATTAGTAATGGAAAACATAAATCTCAAGCTGATGATTTGATTAAGTCAGATAAGTTTAAAGACATTACATTTAGGAAAAATAATAATTTTAATGCTCTTCTTAGGAATATGTTACTAGAAAATATAATTCACTGCTCATACTTATGTCATATTGGACAAAAACAACAATGAAATCTTTTTAAATTATTTTAATTTTTAGAACTTCTACTAGA